>NW_015114651.1:6066-98006 GCF_001443285.1 Poecilia latipinna
CAAGATGGCCGCCGTATTTCCTGCGCCGGAGCGGCCAATGCGGGGTCTACTCTTATATTATGTCTATGCCAAAAACGCCATTGCTTTTTCACTTAGACGAAAATGTTATAAAGTACAACAAAATGTGCATTAAAAAGAAAAGACTTGTAGATATACAACTCTGCTCTGGTTAGAAATACGACATGGCTCGGTGATCACAGTCACAGCAGAGTGGCGCAGCGGAAGCGTGCTGGGCCCATAACCCAGAGGTCGATGGATCGAAACCATCCTCTGCTATCATGTTTTTTTGTGTCTCTTTACCATTGTATCTATAAATTATAATTCTGCTATTACAGGCATATACAGTGTGTGTTTGTGAAGTTGTTGTATCATTTCTAAACATCAAAAACAATACATCAGTGTTACACAGATGACCAAAGTATATGTTACAGTTTGTCTTTGTGAGATGAAAGTGTTTCATGGTTTCATTTATTTTACAAAGTCAAAGTACTGTAATAAATGCCATAGAAAAATTAAGCTGCATTTCAGTAGATTTTGAATATTTTTAAATAAATAATAAAATAATATACTCAGATTCTATTAATCTCTTTGTCAGTCTGTCACATTCCTAAATGAACTGGAGTGGGTCTTAAAAGTAACATTTTAAACATTTTTATGAAAAATACATTCTTCTCCAACCATATAACAATTATTAGCTGAGTTGTGCAGCAGAAGCATAACAGACTAGTCGTCTTTGTGGAAGAAGACAGGCAAAAGAACCATCTCTGTTAGTGTGTTCAGGAGAAACCAAAGGACAGGAGGTGTCATATAAGAAAATTTTCTATCTTACAACATGAGCGCTACAACCAGCTACATTTTCATAGCATCTTCATAGTCCATTGTTTTCTGTACAAAGCTAAATGTATAAAAACAAGTCATAAAAATAAAACTAAATCTTTACTGAGCTTTACGTGCTCTATTAGCCACAGAGGATCTGTGGTGGGTCAAGTTATTGAGGACACAACTGTTGGTCAGCACGGACAGTTTGGAGTTCAGAGTTTCTTTACTTTTTTCCCAGTAACAATCCCCTCCTGGATCCGTCTTTTCTTCTTTTGCTTTATCCTCCTCCTCCAAGTCAGCCTCACTCTCCTCATCACTGCGCTCATCTTTTTCCAGCTGTAGAAAGTAAATACAAAGGGTTAACTCTGAATAACAAAAATATGGAGCTTGTTGAATCTTGGATAAAAAAAAAACAAACAAATAAAATCAGAAATGCTATCCCGAGTTCAAGCACCACTGTGGGGTCTCTCACCTTGCCTTTCAGGAACTTGTAGACCATGCGCAAGATTAGCACAGCCCAGAATACATGAAGAGCTTGCAGCACCATCAGCAGGATGTTAAAAAAGTAGTAGCCAGCAAAAGGCTCAAAGACCTCCATGGACAGGAGCAGGGTGGTTCGAATGATTCTGGAAGAATCAAAAACAAAGTATTTTAATGCAATTTAAAAACCACCTAACGCTTCTCTTCCACTTCACAATTATATACTACAAAGTGTTGGTCTATCACATCATGTCCAGTTTAAATGAGTTGAGCTTTGTGATTGTAAGAATACAAAATATATAAAAAAATGTTAAAAGGGAGACTAATACTATTCTGATACACTGAAATCCTCACGTTTTGCAGTGCTATTAAAACAAACTCTTACCTGCTGGGGAAAATCACCAGTCGAGTCACAAGAAAGACCACAGCAAACACAACAAACAGAGAGTCACATGTCTTCCTCCAGCCGGTGCCGTAGTTGAACATCTTAGCCGACTGTAAAAAGGAGCAGTTTTTACTACGTTACAAACTTTATTAACCCCACATCTCCATGACAAGTAATAACTGAGGATTACGAGGACAAATAATGAGCCGTAATATAAACGAAAAATGAAGATCTCAGATCAACAGATGCGAATCTTATACTTACTCTATATGTTGTCAGCATGGAGTTTTTTTTAATCATTCTATAAATCCTATACAACTTAGATTTAAATTCTAACTTTGTTTCTTCTGCAAAACCCTTTCCTTTAATCAAAAACCTAAAAACCCTATGTGATTTTTAAATATCAAAATCACAAGATTTTTATGCAACTTCCCTGCCGGCTACAACACAGATCTCACTCCAGATCTTTTTCTCAGAACAGCCTAAAGGGCAGATTGAGCCTTTGATTACGAGCCTGATTAAATTAGGCTGTCGGTTTATTCAAATTTGATCGGCCTACATTAGAGGGAACAATTATCGTTTCATTTTCAGCGCAATCACCTCCAACAATATGTCAGACGAGTCGTGAAGCAGCATGACCAAGGTGCCGATGCGGATGTAGTTGGCGCAATAGGAGAAACCGAGCAGGAAGATGGTCGCTAAATGGTGGATCACCTGCTCCTTAAAGTCCTGGTCGAGGCAAACATATAGACGAAGGGAGTCAGCATGGAGAAACAGGAATAACCTTCAAATGTCAACAGAGGCATTCAGATTTTTGGTCACTAATTAATAAGTGTGGATAGATGTGGAGATGAAGCGAGCGAAGCAAGAACTGTAACCAGGATTGAAGCTGCCACAAGACTTGGCAGCAGCTCTCTAAAGTGAAAATGCAACATTAATCAGTGATTCATCAGTTCATGTCTGTACCTTCCTTTTGACATCCACGGAGATCCGGAGGAGCAGAGAGCCATAAAATCCCAACTCCAGCATGTAGTACCAGAAATGAGCTTTCTCTAAGGGCTGTGACAGAGTGACAACAAGCAAATAATACATGAATACTTGAAAAACGCTTACGATAAGGTAAAGTAGGGTAAACTTTAAACTTCCCAAGTTGCCTTTTTAGATGTTGAATATACAGCGCATTTTATTACATACTGAAGAGTTTATTCATGATAAAACTCATGATAAAATAGACATTCCACTATCCTATCATGTTGAAGAAATGTCGAAGTGTAAAAGTAATTACAAAACAACGTGTTAAGTTTTGTTTTAAGATCAGTCAGAAAATGGACACTTCACTGCTGTGGTCTAACACCGCTTCTACTTCGATGAACAGATGTTAGTGTGACAAAAAAAATAAAACTATCTGTAAGGCAGCAAACCACAGGCCAGAAGAAATGTGAAGATTTGACTTTTATCTTTAGATACAAATACAAAAACACAAACTCCAGTGAGCTATCTGGAACAAAACACCATCACGTAAAATGTTATCTGTTTTCACCTGAATAGGATAAAGCCTCCAACATTCCCTGTGATCCCAGAACCAGGGTCTCTGTTCACAGAAGGACAAGAAAGACACGAGATCAAGTCAAAGTAGGGTGGCACACAAATTTCAGATGTACGCTGCATCAATTTCAACTCACGTTGACTAAGGAGGTCAGTCCAACTACAAATGCTGATACGTAGAAGAAGAACCTCCAACTGTAAAAACAAAACTTTAGATTAGAAACTTTTGATCAGGCCGATTTGTCTTGCATTAGATTCGACGCTCCAATAGAAGACGATCTGGAACTGAATTAAAGATCGCCTTAAGAAAGTAAAAGCACTCACGCAGCCTCAGCAAACTTCTTGGTTTGACTGGGTCGGTCTTGGTTCCGGCGAACTCTGAACCAGCTCTCAATCTGCCTCTGGGTTTTTCCACATAACACCATTAAGCTGACAAGTTCAACCTGAAAAGAGAGGATTGAATTGTGGATTATTTTCTGGCTCCATCCAAATTCCTCACTGAGGAAGAGGCAGTCGGTGTAACTGCGGCACGTGTTTCCCCCTCAGGTTGAGTTTTCTAGGAAATGGGATTGTTCAGGTTGGTCTTATGCTTCTTCACTTAGCAAGATCCTATCAGCAACTACCAAGAAATGTTGACGTGTGAAATAAACATCTGAGAAATCAAGGCCAAAGGCTTAAAACTGCAGCTAGGCCACTTTTTAGTAGAGCGGCGGTTATGCAAAATCGACTTTTTTTTAGCATTATAAGAACTGTGCCAAGACAGAAAAAAAAACCCAAAACAAGTAAAAACAATTCATGATAGTTTAGAACGACAAATGAATTTCATGAAATAATTTGATCATATTAATACTTTGCCTGAGCCTACTCTACATAAATCTGTTTTGCATAATATCAGATAAAACCAAACGGCTGCTATCAGAGGCCCACACAGTGGAGAGGTGAATCAGTGACTGTGTGAATCAAATGCGGGGATTTATTTACATCTGAGAGAAAAACCATTAGGCTACATGAAATATTCTACTTACAATACAATTTATTTGTGTCGCTAAAATCTCTGGTAACAGAAAAAAGTTGCTAAATTTGTCGTTAATCGCTTTTCTTTCTTTTCTTTTTTTAAGTCACTGGAAGTGTTTGAAAAGTCGCTAAATATAGGAAAAATAAGGGAGTGTCGGAACGGCTGGGAGCTTCTTAAAGAGACAGAGATCAATTTCAAGGTGTCCGACATGCAAAGTTAAATTTCCTTTAAGTTGTGTTTGATATATACAGCATTTTTATAACAACTGAAGGCAACATATTTACTTGATTAGGGTATAGAATAGTACCATGGGCCTGAAAAATACATAATACTTCCCCCGACTCGTCCCTCTTAAATGTACATTCTCTTTTTTTTATCACATGGAGTTAACCATAAGAACCTTAATTTTATCTGTGTGCATTCCCATGCTCTCGTGTACTAGCTGATCTTCAGCACCATTACGGGCAACCCTGTGACTTAGTGCTTTGCAAAATCAGTGCTTTTGGAAGCTTCAGTAACTTTTCCCGTCAGACTTTGGGTGGTGACGCAGGCTAAGCAGGGCTAGTTTGTAACAAACATTTCCTGAGTTGGACGTGCAAGTTCTTAATGGACTTGATGCTGAAGCTGCATGTCAGAGAGAAGAGCAGGATGCAATCACGCAGTCGCTTTATCAACTGGTGTACACAGTGAACAATTTTGCCCACATGCAGGAGCCCTTTAAACTCACCTGCGTTGGCTGTTTGCTCCTGTGACAGTAATACGACTCCAGCTGAGGGGAGGGGGCGGCGCTCACTTGCAATCTATTCTTCACCCCCAGACAGCTGGCGATGGGCGGGGCCAAAAACCTGTGGATGAAGAGAACAAAGCAGGGGTTTGTCAAATGTTGTGGGGTCACGAGCGCAGGAAGTTGGGGTTAATGATGTTTTAATTATGCGGAATAAGCCAATGAAATGCTTTGCTTCTTTCTGTCCTAAAACAACACACACACACACACACACACACACACACACACACACACACACACACACACACACACACACACACACACACAAGACAATTAATCAAAGCCTTAATATTCACCCTGTATTGGTTGTAGCAGCAGGTACTCAACTACTGTAACCACAAACAAGTCCTGTTCAATGAAAAGAGAAGTTTAATACGCCTGCAGCCCTACTTAATCAACAACTAATCGTTCATAGTTTCTGTCTGTATTCTCTAAAGATTTGTTTTCCTAATGACAACAAAGCCTGCCCTGCTCTGCTAATGCACCTGCTCATATGCTGCAGGTGCATGCTGCACTGCCTCACTTTACACTTTCCTTGCAGAGGAGATAAAAAAAAAAGTTTAAAAAAAATCACACTACAAACACAAGCTTAAATGTATTTTTTTGTGATTTTATGTGACATGCACAAACAAAACAAAATAAAACACAACTTGTAACGTAAAAGGAAACTGGGTGGTTCTGAAATTTCTATTTTCTGGAACAGCGAGCTCAGAGGTACTGTACCTCTCAAACACGCAGCGAACTGCGACAAAGCCCAGAGCGAGGGGCAGAGCGATCAGAAGATCCTTGGGATGAGGTCTCTCAGAGTCCGGCAGCTGCTCCAGGTCTCTCCAGGTCACACCAGGTGGAAGCCAATACTCCTGTCTCCACAAGTCTGGAAGCAAATCCATTTTTTTTTCTTCCTGTGGACAAACTGCAAGAGTCTGCAGGAGAGAAATGCAATAAGCAAACGTGACTTTTTTTTTTTCTGCAACATTTGTTATGGTAGAAAGCCCCAGAGGTCACCTTCACTCTATTTTCCAGGTGTGATGCCACAGTTCTGGTCCAGTAACTAAACAGTGGAAGCTTATGCATAATGTCGAGTATTTCCTGCATGGGGTTTTTCTCATTACCAACAAAAATGTCCGTACACAAATCAGCCCAAAGCTTCCCAGTATATATTAAGCATTTATAAAGGATACAAAAGGTTTGAAAACATAACATTATAAAGAACCAAAAAAAAAAAAAAAAAAGCTGACTAAATAAAGAAACTTCAAATATCTTAATTAGATGTCCAATCAGACTTTAATTAAGGTCCAGCGAGGCAGTAGGAGGACATTCATATTCATTTTTTTATTATTATTTATTTATTTTATTTTTTACAGTGAGAGACACCAAGTTGGGTGAAGCCGTTCAAAGAGACGGCCGGAGAGCAGAACCGTACCTGTCAGCAGTAGCTCTGTGGACGCGGTGTCCGGATCAAACCTGCAGGCGGAAGCATAAAAACCCGCTCAGACGGAGGTCTGGTCGGGTCTGCAGAGGGATGCGCCTCTCGGTGCTGCTGTATCCCGACGAGGTCGACGACAACAGGACTGCAGACACATCTGTCAAGCCTGACACGGTGAGAGGAAGTGGTGGGCTCAAATTTCAAAATAAAGGGCGGGTCATTTGTTTGGGTCTACTAAAGGGAAACGAGGTTTTAAGAGTTAAGCTGGGCAATTCATTAGCTCGGATTATATTGAAAGGCCTTTTGTTGGTATAGATAAACCCATCTGTTGATCTTTGCTCCCAAATCTTAAAATAAGTGGTTTCTTCTTCCCAATTAAGCACAAATTATTTTATTTTAAAATTATTATTATTATTATTATTATTATTATTATTATTATTATTATTATTATTATTATTTTAGCTATTTCAGGTTAACCAAACATGAAAAATTGGATGTTTGCAGCCACTACCTCCAAAATTGCTCAAATTGTTGTTCGCTCACCATCTTGTCAACCATATTAGATATTTAGTAACCTTTATATAAAAAAAAACAACTTAATACCTTCCTCTTTTCAGTAACATTTCAGATGGAGAACAAAAATTTATTTTTGTTTCTTTTTTTTTTAATTCTACTTGATGTGACTTTTTCACTAGTTGTAACAATCGTAAGAACTTAAAACATGAATCAGCGTTTACAACATGAGAAAAAAGTCATAAACAAAAAAAAGGGAAATGTTAGTTTCATGGTTTATTTTTTTTATACAGTGCATTTAACAACATCTCAACACCAGCAAACACAAAGGTATACTCCAGATGACAGTGATGGCAGAGCCCTCCTGGGTTACGACTCACACAGTCGAGGCTGACGACACTCATTGCATCAGTCCAGGACACTTCCACTAGTAAACACACACCTCTGAGATGTTCTGCTCCTGTCCCATCTGCAAACTTTAACCAGAACCAATGCAGTGCCTTGCAGAAATATTAAGACATGTTTGACTTTTTGGCAATAATTGGGAAGTGGACAGGAAATGGTGCACGGTTTTTTAAAACATTTTAAGAATAAAAGTCTGAATAATGCACTGTGCATAATCCTGCTTAGCCAAAAGTCATTCTGGTTATCTTACAGGATATGAAGATATCATCAGTGCCTGTATGTACATGAGAACATCTCTTCTGTCATGCAGGAAATAGTGGAGTACACACTTTGCTGTGTCTCAAAATTAAATCTCCCGGAGGTAGAAATGTTATCTTTTAGTCAGGTGTGAATTAGAAAGGCCAGCTTAAAGGGTGCCCCCCTGCTTTGTATGAAACAAAAAGAGATTTGCATGTTTCTGGGCGTGAGCTGAGCTGAGCTGAGCTGAGCTCGTGTTTTTTGTTTGTCACTCATGTTGTAAGGGGAGATCTATTCAAATAGACCATTCAGAGTTAAAAGCTGCTCTTTTTAGGTGGGAGTTTTCCACTGTGTTTGTCCATGAAGTGGGAAACACAGACACCTCCCTGCTCAGAGATCAGGTGTCAGACATATGGAAATATGTCATATCAGCCCAGTTTCAACCGGTCTAAGGTCATCCTTCGTTTTGTTTTTTTTTCTTTTCTTTTTTTTTTTCCTTTGGGATCCAGACTCATTTGCTTATCCATGTGCATTTATTTGCGACCATGCACTCACGGTGTGAGTGAGGCTGAGGGGAACTGAATGCCTTTTTTGTTGCTTTGTCAGGGAAGTAACTTGTCAGGAACCAGCGAAGCAAAGCTGGTCTTGTTGAAGAGCAGACTAATGAGGCGCGGGGTTCCAGCCGTCTGACAAACACAACTTGAAAAGAGCCGCTTTCGTCCCCATAACAAAGTCTGACTGCTGTCTTTGTTCAAAATCTATGATGACATTTTAAATATTTAAAAGAAAAATTATGTGGTGGTAAGAAACAGAATGAAAACCATGGCCTTGCCAATGATTGCAAATGTTTTAACGGAAGAGAAAAGTACATGAATTAATATAATATTCTTATTAGATTTGTATAATTAGGTTTGTGAGTGTGACGCTACTCTTTATTTGTGTTAATATTTCCATACTGCAGTTATTAAAGAGAGGATAAGGAGGTAATGTAATCACCATTATAAAGGCTGACAGTTTAGAGTCACATGATCTTAATAAGAGCCATATAAATTGATCAGGCTGCTGTATTTATGTCCCTAATACTTAGCATTATCGGCAAAGCTATTAACTTGCTTTGTTAATAGCTGTAATAATAATAATATTTTTTTGAGTGTTGACTTGTTTAAATAATGACACAATTATTTTCCAGACCAAATTTTCCATGACTTGCATTCAAATTCAGATTGAGGAAGTAAATTTCTCCCCTGATTCTTGTTCTCAAAGCATCCAGCAGAGGTCGCTGTAGGCGGGGAAGACTTGAAAGCCCCTCAGAGAATAAAGAATCTGAGGGAAATTTCCAGAATAAGTAAATAATTTCATCAAATTCAAAATCTGATGGCTGTGTTTCTACATTAATTTAGTTTTTCTGGACTCTCTTGTGTGTAATGCCATGATGAACGATTGTGAAACACTAGTGTATTATGCAGATCTGTAAATGAGCTTAAGTGTAAAAAAAAAAAAAGAAAAAAAAAATGAAACGACTGACAACAAAAATGGGTGCCACTTTGAAGCATATTATTATTAACATATGTATGTTTTACAAGAGCTTACATACAAGTAGTACAAACACAATATTAAGGTATATTATCAAACCTTCTCCCAGTCATTATCACTACGATTTAGGCATAAATAAACTGAAAATATTACAAAACCGGTGAATACAGGAGTAGGAACTTTATCCATCTACAGGAAATCCCAGATCTTTCCAAAGGCACTGCTGGACAGATTTGGTTGGTGCAGTGAAGGGAGGTAAAACCGATTAGGGGGAAGGTGGCAGTGTACATGTATTTCATCATCATAACTTAATGCGTTTGGTTATCAGTCAGTGCTGTGACCCTGCACACTGAGCCCTATAAGCCTCTTAAAAAGGCAAAACCCTCCGACAGTCTCCTGCACTAAGTGTTATGCTGATTTTTTTCTTTCTTTTTTTTATCTCATGAAGTCGAAATTAATTTCATTAAAAAAAAAAAAAAGCAACAACCAAACAAAGAACAACAATAGTTTCATTTTGTGAAACAGTAGACGGGAAACCCTTAGATAATGAATCCTTTTGAAATCATTTCAGCAAATTCCAGCAGGATTCACACTGAAGATACACTTTTATTCAAAATAAAAATGTAACACCCACCTAAGAATAAAAACTAGACTTTTTTTCTTTCTTTTTTTTTCTTTTTTTTTTTACTTTACATCAGCACAGACCACATTTATAGTTTGAGGCCTCCAGAGCCGGCATTACAGCATGTATTAGTTGGGTCTGAATATCTACCCCAAACTCATTTAACTTCACTTTTATTCAATCAGGATGTCTAGTTACGATCCAGCCCTGGGATTTGTAAAAGCATTATAGAATCACAAAATGACGTGAAAAAGAACAGTCACGAGTTATGTAACATACAGATTAAGATGTTTTTCCCCTCCGGTTTCTGTTTCAGCGTCTAAACGCCACGCCGAGAACAAAGACGTTCACTGCAGGCTCAGGTGGATGTATGGCTTCTGTAGTCACTGTTTTCATATTGTCACAGTGTCTTGCAAAAGTCTTCATACCCCTTTGACACAAACTCAGACATCTTTGTATTTTATTGAGATTATATATATATATATATATATATATATATATATATATATATATATATATATATATATATATATTTATATGATAGAACCACGCAAACTAATGCATCATTGTGAAGGGGAACGGAAAAAGAGGGACGGCTTTCACATTATTCCCAAATAAGTATCAGAAGAGTATAACGTGCGTTTGTATTTACCGCCTTTCCTGTCATATCATCAATAAAACACAGAGCAACCAATGGGACTCTGAAGACGCCTAATGAGTAAGCTGACATGTGGAAATAGTAAATAGCCTTTACTTTTCCAGCATTTTAATAAGTCCAGAGGATTCCCTAAAACGCTTCACACTGCAAGGTGGTCTGGTCACATAAGACTGACACATCCAGGGCAATCCAACAAACCAGAGCGACAAAGGGATGGTTTGAATCAAATCGCTGAAGTCCAGTTGAGAACCTGCGGGGAAATGTGTTCAAGGGTGATAATCCTTTTGCAAGGCACTGACTCTTACAAAGGCTGACCCTGGAAACTCGCCTTTGTGCCCACCAGTCATCAGCTTTGACATCTCTCGCATTTTTTTGAAAACTCAAACAGGATATTGGTCAAAAGTCTGCCTGTGCCTGTGCAGACCAACTTTAGATCCGTCCTTCCCTTTGTTTTCCCTTTCTCTTTACACCATTGCGTAATCGAACTGCCCTCTGTCCAGCCCCTTGTGGTCAGTCCATGTGGACGAAGGCATGCTGCTGTAAGGGTCGAGTAAGATGCGGACGCAGCGTACCACCAGGAAAAGCAGCAGCAGAACCAGGAGGCCCACGAAGCACAGAGCCGAGCCCTGCTCGGGGTGCCCCGCCGGGGGCTGCATCGCTGTCGAGCCCCTGGGGAACCCGGGCGGAGCTGGGGAGGAGAAATCATAGTCCACGACCCAGTAGGGTGCGTCGCTCATCCTGGGTGCTTTTCAAATCGCTTATCGTTGAACTTTAGTTGTGAGGTCAGAAGCTGGGAGGACTGGCATCGCCCTGCTTGCTCTTCTTTGTCCCTGGGTCTGATTTTTGACGTCACGACGTTAAATCTGGAGCTGCTTACTCCGGAGTGTGGAGTTTCCCTTAAGCCGGGGGAAAGCAGAAACAACAGGGCACGGATCACCGGTGCAAATTAATAAGCCCTCAGGTAAACCGAGAAGCAGGCCGAGGCACGCTCAGCGAGGCTTAATCACGCCTAATTGGCTGGTGTCGGGTTATAAAGCTTCTTTATAAAGCTTCACCCGCACATAATCACTCAGAAGAGAACTAAATATCAATACTTGAATTTGCTGCTGGAAGCATAAGAAAGCCAGTTCATTAAACGTTATCCAAGATTACAAAGTGAGTCATAAATCTCAGATAGATAAATCGCAGGACTTCCAGCGTGTTTTGTTGCATTTGAATTACTTAAATGTTTCGCTCATTATTCACCGAGTTAATTTCCTACAAGAAAAAAAAAAAAAAAACATATTTTGAATTGCATATTTCTGAGTCCTGAGTCAGCAAGAACGTCCCCGTTTCGCTGATTTGGAAACCTAAGAGAAAGAAAGAGAGAGAGGGAACAAATACAAAAAGCCTCAGTGAGTGTGGAGCAAACACAGCTGCTCGTAGATCAACATTTCAGTGGTTTTGAAATTCATGCCATTGTTAAACCAGTTCTTCTCTTTAAGAAACTACGTGAGACAAAAAGTAGGCTTTCTGCCCTGATCTCTCAGGAAAATTTCAGCACAGGTAAAGAAGTTGTGTAAAGATGTGTTTAAATTAAAAAAAAAAAAAAATCTTGGTGAGTTCTCTGTGGTGTCTTTAATGAGACCTTGGGTGAAAATACATTTCCTGTGGTAGACATTTTCACCAAGTCAGCATTTTCTACTCCAAGGAAGCTCTGCCTGCCACCACCCCTTCTTTCCCCCTCAAAAAAACACGTTTCAGGTCCTGTGCTCTCTGCACTGAGGGGGCAATCACAGCTTTAATATGGAGACTTGAATGCATGGTGGAAGAAAAAAAATAAAAAATACGGTACCTGACTGAGGATCAACTATCACATGCTTCCAACGGGGCTGGAGTCTCCAGATAGCAGCGCGCCTGTAGGAACAACATGCAGAACATGAACTGAGCAGGACGGGGCAAGCTTCAGAACGAGGATGTAGACAACACAGAGTCTGCATCAGCAGCAGATTTGTCAGTCAGAGCTCCACATGCTGATTTTTATCACTTGCCAGAGAATTTGAACAGGAAGGAAAGCAAACTGGTTTTGTTCCTCCTTAAATCCGTCTGTGTTTGCCAGATTTTTCTTGGTGTGCATAACACGCACTCCTTGCTTTTTCAGAAGTCTCAAGCACATGAATTTAAAGGAGGTGACGTTTAGTTTGGATTTAGGTGCATTTTCTGTAAACCTCAAGTATTTTAGTGTGCAAATGTTGTTTCTTATTTTCTAATTTTTTTTAAATATAATTTTATTTTACTGTTCCCATGCTGCAATGAGAATATACATCAGTTTGGTTTTCTTAGATTTTTAAATGATTGCAGGAGTTTAAATCATTTACTTAAGAACTGTTATTATCAGTTTTGTGTGTTTTTAAGGGTCACCACCACAAGAAAGATATTTATAATCAAACCAGATGCATAAACACCTGCTTGCAATCTGTCTATTGTTTTAAAATCTTTTTTTTTTCTCCCTTTAATATTTAATTTCTAATTCCACAATAACTCGTAGAGAGTTTGTCATCTTTTTAGCAACATGCACTCCTGAGTTTTAAAGTTGTCTCTAAACCATGAGCGTTGAAAGCAAATCAGATGGAGTTTGGAGTTTGACACATTTTCTCTGATCCTGGAGAATGATTGGTGGATATGCAGTAATGACTTCAGTAACACTTTATTGGACGGGGTGTGCATAACACTGACATGACACTGTCATAAACACAGGACCTGAACATAAACATTATTTGGTAAATAATGACACTTTAATGCAAAGTTTACATTTTTAATGGAGTTTCAAGGCAACTTTTAAAGCAACTTTTCATTAAAAGTGTCGTTATTTACTGAATGACACTTTGTGACAACAGTCATTGAACGTTCATAAAGACTCCGTCATCTTCATGACAGTGTCATGTCAGCCTTATACACACCCCGTCAAATAAAGTGTTACCATGATTTCATTCTCTTACAACCAAATTTAATCTGTTGTTTCACTTCAGATATTGAGATTGTACGTTTTGAGTTATATTCAGCACGAAGATAACCGGCTCTGAGTTTGCTTTTGGGTCACTCGTGAGCTTGACAGGTTAACAAGATCAACAACAATACAGCAAGATTTCTTATCAAAGCAAATGGATTTACATCTTCAGATTGTTCAGAGCTACAAAACTGGAGCATCTTCGTTTGAAGAGATTTTAAACGCTGGCTGGTGCAGCCGGCACCATCCAGCCAGGCCAATAACTTCTGACATCACACCACATGCAGCGACATATGGCCCTGCGGGTGGCGTAATACATGTTCCCGTTTTCTATTCCTGTGGATTATGTGACAGCAGCTTTAAAGATGTCAAGGACTTTAAAAATAAAGAGAGTTGTCAAAAGTTAAATCTAAATGCGCTTTTGACCTCAAAATGAAACTGGAATTTTTAACAAATTATTTGCAGTAATATTATAAAAAGGGCTGAGTTAAACAGGCAGCTCAGAGAAAAGATAAAGTCTTTAACTTTTCAATCCACGTTAAACCAAACCATTAAAAAAAAATGCTTCACTCGCTTTCACAGATTCGATGGGTGAAAATTGTTCTAACTAAACTAAACTATTGCTGAATCGGTTATCATACAACGGCTTAAATAACATGCAATAAATTAACTTATTACAGAAATCCACACCAAAACAAAGGATGCTAACAGTAGTTCATACTCAACAAAAGTCATTCAACACTGAGGCATCGTTTCAGGGTCGAACTGATCAGATGAGACCAGAACTTACAGTCGGCGATGATCCTGTTTCTGCAGCAGCCGAGGTTTCAGCACCACGGACAGCTCTGGGGGTTCTCCTCTGCAGGTGGAGCCTGAGGTCTGAACTTCACGCACCGCCTCCACTCCCACCGGAGCTTTAATGTCTTCACCCTCTGTAGGATCCTCCCATCTGCTCCTCCCTCGCTCCCTCCCTGCTGGTTCGTCTCTGAACACTTTGGAAGACACAGAGCATGTTTTTTTTTTTCCTGCTGTAGGACCAGTGGGGCTGGAATATCACCTAGCAGCATTCACTACATCTCATCTTGAAGACTTGACACGCAGAAAAATAAAGTTGGAAAGCAGCCGTAATAGATGAAAAACTGTTAGAAAAAAAAAATCCTTTTGTCAACTTGAGGATTGTTAGATTATGTAGGTAAAAAAACAAAAAAAAAACAACTGTTGTTGAGTTTTGAGCTGAAGATGTTCAAACACTAAAAATATTAAAGCCATGTGCAGGCAGAAGGTCATTTTTTAACTCATATTTATGAGCTTTGCCATTTTGAGCTGATCTTTGCTTGATTTCAATGAAAGCAAAACAGAAAAACGTGTTTTGATTTAATTTTAAATCAAACAGTCAATATGAAATACAGAAGGCTGTTCTGTATATTATCAAGATTCAAAATATAAGCTAAAACAGTGGAACTTGTTACAGCCATCCGGAAATACAACTGTGTTCTTATGCTTTGATTTCATGTTTATCCTCTTTATGAAGTCAATTTACTTTTATACATGGAAAAGTCCCAAAGTGTCTAATAAGCACTTATTCCCACCTTCCACCCAGGTTGGTGTATTTTCAGGCTCGTCCTGAAAAATAGCCACTTGAGATTCAGTTCAGTTCAGTTCAGTGGATTTATGTAGCACTAATTCCCAGTTCTTTTTTTTATCTGCTTTTTTTTTTTTTTTTGGAAGAAAAAACACTATATCATAATATTTTAAGAAACAAAGGTTTACCTAAAACCACATTACCTCTCAGATGGCAGAAAGAAAAAGTGTTAATATCATCTTGCGTTCACAGTAGCCGGTTATCAAGTTACTTAAGATACTTAAGATCTATTTATCCCCGCTACGTCACAAGTTTTGCTGAGCTGTGACATATTATGTGATAAAGATGTGGAAGCAAAACAAGCTGAGCCACCTGCCTGTACCTGTGGCTTTACTCCAGATACTTACAGGGAGAAGTAATTAGTTGGCATAGTTCATATTCTACAAAACACACATCCATGTCCCCCCACCTGCGGCTACATGGGAACTCCCTGTTGGTTTAATTAATAGTGAGTGAATTGTAGCACAGAACCAGTTCATAATCTCATCATGCAGAGCTGTCCTCCTGTGGCCATAACTGATGAGAGCCTCTGACCTCGAGTTATGAAATTTGTTGTTGTTGTTTGTTTATTTTGGTTATGAATATCACTGTTGTACAATTTCTAACTTGTGTTTCAAAAACACAGGTCACGACTGCAGGGTGCTTGGGATCTCCAACGGCCTGTGTTGGAAAACGGTTGTGTACAGATTTTTGCTTTATATGCAAAACTTTTTTTTGCATATAAAGCAATGTTGAAAAGTTTTGTGCAGAGTTGTTGCATCAGTTATAGAAAAAAAAAAGGATGCCTGACAGAGATTTTTTTTTAAAAAAACGAGTTCCCCAAAATTGTTCCAAAAGGTTGATGGCTTTTCTTGGTCTGCCTTGGAGGCCTGATGACATTTGTTGTGGTTGTTCAGCAATTTTAGTGGTAAACTTCAAATATGTATTCAACAAACCAAACTGCTCCTTTTTTTTTTTAGAACTCTGTGAAAACTGTTTCATTATACAGTCAGTTGACAGTAAGCAAAAAGTAAAGTAACTTATACATTTACATAAAACAGCTTATCCTTGCTGTTCAGCATTGGTGGAAAACACATGATGTTGTGAACCTGGTTTTTCTTGCAAGTATCCTGGGAGACTTGTTAAAGTGTATGACAAGAAGAAATCTTTGAAGTACCACCAGATTTTAAATAAAAGTCTGACAACTCATGGAAAGTAGTAGAAGGTTTGGTTCAAATGATTTTTGTAAAACCAACACCTTGATGTAAATTTCCTTAAAAAGGCAATGCGTGATTAGACTGCTGCAGCAAAAAAATATCAATTCAAATAATGGCTTTTTTTTTATATAAATCTTTACTAGGTGGATACTGTACTAACTACAGTGTAGGCTGGAGCACAGTGTGGTGTGTGTACGGTTGCATCATTAAAGGGTGAAAGCATTGCTCCTTCCTCTAACACCTTCTCACTAAACACATCTCTTAGAGAAACAACTCTCCCTGTCAAAGTTAACTTGATTTGCACAAAGAAAGGGGAACGGTTGTGTAAAGAAACACCAGGATGCAGAAGGTTTGTTCACAGGGAAGCCTCATCTCTGCAGACTAGTTGATTTAGTTGGTACAAAGACCTCTCTAATCATTTATCTCAAGACAGCCATGAGATAAACTACCCCACACGTATTGACTGTGTGTGTGTGAATCTATAGGCATGAATTATTTAAAGCCTAATCCATCAGTCCCACACAAACTGATCTATGAGTATATCAACTGGCATTGATAGCCGCGTCCATGAACATCTATCAACATGTGTCAGGACCGAAATGAGAAAACTAAAGACAGACACACAGGACATCCAGAGTTTAATTTGTTCTTGAGAGAGGAGCGCACATACACAACGCACCCAGAGCTGCAGACTCTGAGGAAGCGGAGGCAAAAAATAATTATGTTAGCCTGGTTTGTTTTGAGGTTTTGACAAGATCTGCTTAACTTAAAAGCCAAAAGACATGAAAAGTTTGGCAGAAACTCTGAAATATAAGAAACCTGACTTCAGAAGAAAGGCATGTGTTGAGCACAGGACAAACAAAATTTATTTTATTCCAACAGGATTCTGATATTACATTATGTACATGGAGAATAAGTTACGTGTACATATTTGCAAGAGAACATGTAGATGAGCTGGAGCTCTTTGGCATAAACTTAACCCACCATGTTTACAGAGAGAGAGATAAAGAGTTGAGCATGACCTCACAGTCAAACAAGGAGGAGGAAGTATTATGCTATGGGAAGGGTTTTATGGGCTGTGTGTAAACTCTTGCATGAGAACCGTCTTGCATCAGTAAAAATTATGGATAATTGAAGTATTTTACCTTTAAGTTGAGCAGATAGACACTTTAACCTACGTACAAGACTTCCTGTCTAACAAAATAAGAGCATGCTGTGCCTGTCGGATATAGCCATGAATTTTGGTATCATCAAATGGACTCAACATAAACATCGATAATATTTCAAACAACAATGCAGTCTGTTCAGTAATAAACTCATTTGTCACCATTGTTTTTAAAAACCACATTCAGAAACGTAAACAGAGCAGATGTGCAAGACGAACAGGTGAATGATTGAACAAAACGGTTCTGGAAACCTGAAGCTGCCTGGATGACGAAATGAAACGAAACAATGCACGTCTCATTTATTTACAGGTTATGATGTAGATTAAGAGAAGGACGCACTGCACTGCAACTTAACAAAACACAATGTGGTATTCCTGATAATGTAGCTAATAAACTTGTTATCCAAGAGCACCTGTGGCATTAAATCAATACATCGTTACTTTCAATGTTTTATATTCAAATCATCTCATGTCATTGTACTTTTATGCGCGAAATAAAACCCACAAAGCTGCATATAAAAGCAAAACAACAGTCAGAGATCTATCACATCTATTTACAATCACTCTCATTTCTGCCTTCGTTGAGATTGGAAAAGTTATTTCACTAGAGAAAACAATACCTAAACCCAAAACATTGACTGAGAAGGTCCATCAAGTTCCACCCAGTTTTTACACGTCGAACCGTTTGTGTTATGTTTACACAAGAGGAGAATTGTTTTCCTGCTATTTGATTTAAAGTCATCAGCTTCTGACCGGAATCACTTGATTTTTAGGAACCTAATGAGCGAACAGTCCTGCTGACAGCGTTCTTCAACATGGAAACTGAGAAGATTCACCAGTAGTTATTCTCAGTGGTGTGTTTAAAATGAAGTCAGAAGAAGCACTTCATTTTAAACATCAGAAAGAAAGCGAAATTCAGCGACATATCAAGACACGTCTGCGGTTCTTTCATGCTGCGGCAGAGTGAGAGAGAGCAAGACTTTCAGCGGGTAACAGGAAGGCTGAACTAATAAAAGCAAATATAAATTTCTATGAGCATGATTTGGAAATGTTAGCAGTTACTTAGAAATCCTCAAGTAAGGTTAGGATCTACATTCTCTAGGTCTAGGATGTACCCATGGAAGTGCTGTTTAGGTAGGCTAAGTACTAATACGAAGGAGTTAAACCTCAGAAGTATGTTTTCAGTTTAGCAATAATGGGACATACCAGTTGTTTTGGAGAAACTTCTGCACCATTCAGTTGCATGATGTCACCTTTGCCCTCAATGTAAATAACTGATTGCTCAAGGCAGGAATGCTACAAAAATCATAATTTCTGAATCTTGCTCTAAATCTCAAAGAAAAACCAGATTCAGCAAAAACTACCAGAAAACGTCTGATGGGTGCATCTCTAGTTTCTGCCAAAAATCAGAGCTTACTTCTTCAGTGTTAATGGTGTGAAGAACATTTCCACTGTGCCACGGTACGTCGAGTTTGCAGCCACAAATGCAAATTTGAAGCTGCTTACACTATACCTCCAATGTTCAAAAAGAAAAGTGATAAAAATATAGAATCACTTTGACACATCTCTCAAGACTTCAGCAGACATAAAAGATGAAGGTCCACTTTTTCCACCTACAAGATAGGATCTTTCTGAATCTTGCCACTAGTATGGAAGAGGAGCAGCAGAGGATGAAGGCTTCAGTATCGTGATTCTGTGTTTGAACAGACAATAATAACAAGAAGGTTTAGGTGCTTTACTTATATCTCTGTCCATCCAAGCACTGTGAAGAACAGCAAGCAAGATCAAAGTTCAAGTCAGGATGTAGATTCCAGCGAATGATCGAGCATCAACTATGTACATGTGCACATGAATCTTCTGGAAAGTCGGCACAGAGAAGAAGGGGCTTTGCTCTGCTCCGGAGCCGATTCCAGCCCAGCGTTTGTGTCCTCTGCCCTCCTTTACAGTTTGTCCAACAGAGGAGACGCTCGTCTGCGTCCCCTGGAGCCTCCTATTAGAGGATCTGCTCTGTGCTGGAGGCGGAGATGTCCAACAGCCTCCAGGCGGCGTTGGGGTTCAGCTCCTCCTGGTCCCGACACAGGGCCCACACGTGCATCATCCTCATCACTTTCTCCTGTAGAGGGCAGAGGCGTTTAAT
Organism: Poecilia latipinna; assembly: GCF_001443285.1. Classification (NCBI taxonomy): domain Eukaryota; kingdom Metazoa; phylum Chordata; class Actinopteri; order Cyprinodontiformes; family Poeciliidae; genus Poecilia; species Poecilia latipinna. The sequence goes on from NW_015114651.1 coordinate 25,615, forward strand.
GCCAAACAGCAACATAAATGATTAACTGTTTTCAATTTTCTTTAACCGTGTCTTCTGGTATAATTCAATGTGACATTTTGTGGTTTCAAATTAACTATTAACCACTAGCGCTGTTTCAAATCTGCAGTAAATTTGAAGTTCACTGACCGGATCGCCTTCCACGACGTCTCCTTTCGGGCTGCGGACCACCATGACGACCTGAGCCTGGAAGGTAATGATCAGCACCGGGCCCTGGTCCATCAGCTTACCCATCGCCAACTAACACACACAAAGATGCCACAAAATAAGAGGCTCACAGGAGGAACAGCTGATTTAAAGTAATTCGGTTTCTCCGATGTTGGATGTTCAACTTTTCAAACCTAACCCATGCTGCCATATATTAATTGAAGAGGATATGTCATTTCTGAGCACTGGAGTAAAATTGCTGGAACATTCTCTCATTTGAAGATCAGCTACTGTCTTAAATGTTCTGAACTTGTGTGATCTTTTCGTCTGTGGTAGAGATGTTTCTAGCCCTGTATGGATTTCATTTCCACATTCACCAATTCGCCAATCGGTATGTTGAAGAAGAAGGAGTGCTGATCTAGAAAAATTGGGCTATTTTTGCAAGAAAATAAGGACATACTGCATTGGATGTTGGGAAATCTCCATGGCTGTAAGAGATAGTACTAACAGGTTGTAGCAGAACTTACATCTATGTTATCAATGTCAAGAACTTTGGACTGAAAGAGAAGGCCCAGAGCCTTGGCCTGCTGGATGGGATGGGCCAGCTGACTGTATGTCTGAGAGGAAAAACAAAGGATGAAACAACACTTCACACATAATACCTGAAAGCAGATCAACATGCCAGCTCATTGTCATGCTGTACATTTCTAAAAAGGGCACCATGCATTTAAAAGGGTTTGGAAAAATTACTTTGGAAAATACGCCAGACACATAACTATCATGCAGCAAAAACTGATTTCTATTTGTTTTCTTTAACCTAGAAATCACTTCCACCCTTGTTATTTGGAGCATCGACTTTAAATTAATCAGAGCTTTAAAAAAATGATTAAAGATAAATGTTCATGTGGCTGCTGAATAACTTACAGCTTCATAGCACCAGTCCTTTAACACATCCAGCTCTCCACGGACCATAGCCTGCAGAGGACACAATTCATGAGTGAGCTGTGGGAAAATGCTTCACTTAATTGTGCTTTGATATTTCTGAGACTCAGGTTTTATCTTTCTCTGTTTAAAAAATCATCTACAGATTTAAATTTAAACTCCAACCTGCTATCTTTATCTTATTTTAACTAATTTTTTCCCCCTAACTGAGCCAGGTTGTATCAGGAAGCAAAGGAATGAAATACGACGGGAAACGGATAAAAGAAAAGAAGGATTTAAGGAATAAACGACAAACAAAAGCTGGTGGCTCCTATTACCTCCAGGATGTTTGGGATGATGTCTTTCTCACACTGCTTGAGGAAAGTGTCCTTGTCAAACTTGGGATCAATCTTCAGGATCTCTGTCAGCACTTCTGACATTTCTGTCTTCGAGAAAAGGCCACCTAGAAACGCACGTCAACGCCATCAGCAACACCGACAAAAACAGCACTGGTATGCTACAAATGAAATTTGTAGGTCTGAATATATAAAACAACTAGAAAGAGAAGGTGGACATGATGGAGAGTTACCTAAAAAGTCGGTAACTCTGTCAGTCATGGCTCTGGATGCTCTGATGAGAGCGTTGTCACTTTCATCATATTTCATCTTCATCTCAAAGAATCCTGAGCACAAAGGAAAAAGAAATGAGAGTTGGACTTTTCTTAGAACAACAAAGTGTTTTTAGATAATAAAGGCAGCAGCTGTATTCATCAAAAACACCTAAAGGGTGCACCATTTTTCTTTTTAGGCATGCGCTTATAAAACTATCTGCTGCCCCCTGCTGTCACCAACTGAGAAGGCATGTCTGCAGATTAAGCAGAAGGGCATTAAGGACATAAATAGTTTATTTGGAAGCAACTTACGGTTAAAGACCAGATTATTGTCCTTGAAGTCCTTCCACTGCTGGTACCACTTTGAATCCTTATGCAGAACCACACCCAGAGCTTCTCTACATCATAAAAACAAACGTGGAATTTTTAATCATATGGAAGCGAACTTCATAAAATATACACAGTGGTGGAAACATAACAGGCAAACTGAAACTGGTTTATTGCACAAAGATTAAAAGTCTTAAATGAGTAGAAGGAATTTAAAACCTAAATTGGACATTCTGGACGTATTTAAGGCCTAAAGTCTTTGGGACATTTTGAGATATTGAAGAACCTTGTGATTTCACTGGCTTATATTTGCTTTTACTGAAATAAATGGGAATCAATACAAATACAAGCCACACTTTTCAGATTTTCATCTGGAAAAAAAAATCACCATTTCATTCGTACTTTATGTTTCACCCATATCATCCATATGTATAAACAGGATGAAAAAACAACTAAATACACATTTTTGCAAGACTTCACACATTGTTTATCAATGCAGAGAACAGTGATTTTTCTTTTCTTTTTAGCAGCTACTTACTCATTGGCCTCAAACACTCTACTGTCACTTTCTGCCCCTTTAAATGAAAAATCACTTCTCATCCTCAGCTGAGCAGGAGCTCTGTAGGGGCCGCCGTCCCCGACGTCTATCTCCTTCTTCATGGACTCAACGCCCTGCAGAGGAAGCAGCGGTTTTAAACGTTTTGAGCTGGGAAGCATGAAAGTTCATCAGCACGTTAAAGCAGATAAAATCAGGAATAAAGGAAAAGCAAACAAGCACTTCAGACGTATGTGTCAGGAAAGGGTTGTTATTTATCTGCAACTGAGTGAAGAGTAAACTGAAAGCTACGCTATTGCAAATTCAAAAGCTGCATTTTAAAAGAAGAAACTTAGAGAGATGTCTATTCTTCTGACCTGTGAGATGGCCTTGAAGGCGCTGGTCCGGCCCAGTTTCTCTCCACCTTTAGACACGGACTCTGCAGAGTGCATGGCTGTCCTCGCTGCCTCTTCCACGCCTTCTTTGATCTTCTTTCCTATGTCCGTACGAGTCACCTCCTCTAGACCCTTAAGCACACACAAAAACAAAAAAATAGTAAAAGAAAGAATTCAAATGGATGTCCACTGAATAAATGTGCAAATATGTAAGGTGAATTCACAACAGGGAATGAATCCTTCTAAAAAAATAAATTTAAAAAAATCCAGTAACCACTCTTTAGTGCTTTCTGTTTAGATCCCATTAAACACCTCACCTCTTTGACAGTGTCTGACAGAGAGCCAAAGGTCTTCTTAAACACCTCAGAAGTCTTTACCGTCTCTGCCTCTATAGATTTCTAATGAAACAAAGAGTTTTCGCAGCATTCAGTCAAAGGGTTTTTACCAACAATAATCAGTTTTAATGTAGACCGACACACCAGAAGCCAGGCAACTCCCTTACATATTTCCTGCGGGCCTGCTGCAGGGCGTCGGACTCTTCCAGCTTCTTGGCCTCTTCCCTGAACTTCTTGATGTTATCCTTCATCTCCTGGTTCTTACTGAACTCCTGACGAAGATTATCAACAAACTCCCCCAGAAAACCTTTCCGTCCTGAAGAATACCGGACCTGAACAGAGAAACGGAAAAACGTTACACAAAATATTAGTATATGTAAAAAATAATAATAATTCAGGGATCCAGAAATCTACAGGCATCCAAAACACAAAATCGGCAATGGAAGACAAATGAAAACAGTGTACAACAAAATATGCTAACTACTGATTATTTCAATAAAATCCCCAAAAGTGGATCATATGAAAATTATTGTTAGTGTGTACCTGTGCAGCTGCAGCCGGGCTCCTGTGTAACCTGTAGGCATCTCTTTTCCACGTAGCAGAGACCACAGAACGAGTGCAGAGAGCCATGGCATTCCTGCCAATCAGCTGCAATCAAAAAACAGCAGTAAGGTAAGGCAGTCCATGTCAGCAAACAAGTTTCTGTATAATTGCTGATTCTCAACAGAGTACAAGGGAAAGCAACACCAACAGTCCAAGAGAAAATCTTGGAAGATTTTTGAGAAAGATTCAATACATCATTCCTGATACAGCATTAATTTATTTTAAAATGTATTACTTCATTATGCATGATTCCCCCCACCCACCTACCTTTCTGGTTGCACAGACCACTGTTGTTTTTACTCCCACCACCAACATTTTAAGCCTTACGTCACACTGTCACACTACAACAAGAAACTTTAATAATTTTTATTGGGCTTTTACATGATAAGACCAACCCAACATAGTGCATAATTCTGAAGTGGAAGGAAAATATGCATGTGTTTAAAAATAAACCTGAACTCTTTCACCTAAAGAGCATCATTTTGTCAATAAAAATGTGAAGATTTTCAGTCTCTGGGGTCGTCGTGTAGAATGTGTTTCAGACCTTTTTATTACTCAGTTTCTCGTCCGAATCTGCTATGGCAATGGTACTGTAGTAAACATGCAGCCGTTCTTGTTCTGCTCCAGCCCATACCATGGTTTAAAACTACTCACAATGTATTATTGATTTTTAACAGACTCCCTTTCAAAACAGCCTAACCCGGGTAAAGCACAGTAGCCACATTTACTAAAAACCTAGCTTACGTTATTAAGCGGTAACAGATTTAACTGCGACGATTCTGATGCAACAAGGCCTTTTAACGGTCATAACGTACTCCAACTAAGATTTATAAAACCTTTTTCTCATGAATAAAGGTGACAAAACTGACTCAAACACACCGGAGTTAAACTCGTTTTAATAAGATAGCATTTCAAGTCTGAGAGCTGTAATGAAGGGCATGAATGGGGTCTAACCTCGTAACACCGACACACGGACGCTGCCATCTTGATGTTCAATCAGGGAAGCACGTGCATCCTGGTGCGTCTTCGCTGTCTGAACCGACATTCCACATGACCAATAGGAGGACGGGAAGTGAACAGGGGGCGGAGCCAAGTAACACGCTGATTAAAGGGACAATCCCACCTAAAATTAAGACATGCCGCTTCCTATCTGCATAGCACCAATATTCCCACCAGCTACTATGACGCAGCTTTGGAGTTATTCTGAGAAGAAAAGTATGGAGGAAGATTGTTTTGAGAGAAAAAAAATGGAGGAGAGAAAATACACCACAGTGTTAAACAATGCAGGCTGCATAAACTCCACTAATAATAGAGAAAAAGCGTTCATGATACTAAAACGCATTCTGTAGGACACTATTCATAATTCTTTAAATGACAGTTTCATTAGATTATGCAAACACTTATATGTTTTCATTTTTATATCATTAATTAATCAAAACATTAAATTTGATTAATTGTTGCACTTATTATCCTGCAGTAGGTAAGGACAAAACCCCCTATACTGTCATATTTATGTTCTGCTTTAATTTGGTTGCACAAAAGTATCAAATACTGAATTTTTTTTTTAGTTTGAGTACATGGTAGTCATATAAATATATAAATAAATTAAAAAAGAAGAAGAAGAAGAAGAAGAAGAAGAAGAAGAAGAAGAAGAAGAAGAAGAAGAAGAATACTGAAACATGTGCAGGCCGGTTTAATGCCATTCAGAGAGAGAGACTGAGTCAATTTCTGTAGAATCATATGGTCAAAAATCTTTTGACTGACTGCAAAATATCTGCAGCAAGTACAGCAGCCACTGAGGTTTCAGATTGAAGACATTAATGTCTGAAATCCAAATTCAATTTGAAAGGCTATCAGAGATTACATACATTTCCCCCATAATGATAAATAAATGTCCGACATTTTATTTAGTCTTTATTAGGAGACTGTTCACCTAATTGTTTTGCATATATTCCGAAATTTAAAAGCAATCTGAATGGTTTGCTATTTTTATTATAAGTTCACTCTGTGCATACATCAGATTATTAAATTAGCATTTCATAAAATCATAAAGTCCTTTCATGAATGACTTTATTTTGTCTCTGGCATGAATAAATGACATAATTTGACAGAGGGTGAACCAGATGAGTGACAGGTATCTGGTGGCATGCCGGTGAGGAGCGCCTCCCTTAGGAAGGAATTTGAACTGCAGGGACTCCTCCCCTCCCTCCCTCTGCAGAGTTGGGAGCTCTCTCCCCTTTTCTGCGACCAGCTCTCGCCTTGACAGCCGACACTGGCGCAGAGTCTGAGCACAGATCTTTACCTTATTTTTCTGGCATATAGCGACCATCCACACCCACAGCGTCCACTCATCCTCTTCCGGAGACAAGCGCTGGAGCGGCCTCGTCTAGAATGGGGAACCGAGACGACGAATACGATTTTTTGTTCAAAGGTAAAAAGAAATATTATTATTATTATTATTATTTTAAATAAAGGGTAGAGAAGATGCATAGATTGGCTCCTTACGCACCAGACAAAGCGGCGTTTTACGAATGATTGTGATTTTTCTCCTTATTGTCGCTGAGCTGCGCTGATGATAATCGGTTGCTGTTATTACAACACAATGCTGTGACATGACAGACCCTGCAGCTATATTTATTGGGTAATTAATCCGCAGCCAGATCCGCACTAAAGCTTTTTAAAATAAACTTTCATCGTCTCATATGAGGTTAGATGTATTGTTTAGCAACACTGGATGCTTTCTCTTTACTTCTCCCGTTCAGATGTATTCAGGCCTGCTGGCCTTTACCTTTTGCTGATCAATAGCACACTCATTCCCAACATGAGGAGGACTCACTGCAGATGCATCGGCGCAAAACTTCCTTCTATTTTCATTTCTGTTATTCTGACCGTCATTAGGCCTGAAAGGGTGTCACCGAGCCTGAAGCGGCACCAGACCCAGGTCCCACCTCGTTTCTGGGTCCAGAATGGACTCTTTGATCCTGATATCAGCTCCTGTGGCACATTAACATCCCGGGCTTGTATAAGCCAGAAAGACCATTTAGATGTAACAAAGTATCCTCTGTGGGATGAATAGAGCATCTGCCGGAGGCGAGGAGTCTCTCCCCCTCCCTCTCTTCCCTCCTTGTGTTTTCTCTCCCTGCCCGAGCCTTATAACCCGTCCGAAACAGGAAGGGCAAGGCGGCCTGAAGCTGTCGATTCAGGGTTTGATGAAGCGTGTTATCAGCTTCCTGCAGCGCCGGACCGGCCGAACCCGACGGGGAGAACAAAGTTGGGCTGCGTTTCCTTTTGTTGAGGAAGTAGGGGAAAACAAAAAGGCTCCACCTCTGCTGCTGCTGTATGAGAACCATCTGCTCAATCAGTCACACTCATTAGACTGCAGCAGCATGGGACAATGGGTGAACAACAGAGACTGTTGATCATTTAAAATCACTCGTTTCCAGGATGTTCACGGGGAATCACCTTACACCTAGAAACCTGAATGTGTTTTATTGGGATTTGAATGATAGACATTTAAAAATCATATTGCTGCGATCACTACTGCAAGTCTTTCATGTCTCTACCAGCTTTGCACACACCTCAAGTCAGATTCAATTGGAGTCATTTCAGTCAACTTCAGTCTTTATGACTGTCTTCTCTGTCCTGACAAAGAGCATCCAGCTAGAAATTACAACTCGTGGTGAAGTGTTTGTTTTTGTTGGAGACCATAGAGTTCAGTTTCAGACCCATCGAACCAAAACATCCTCTTCCACATTTTATGCCTGTCCCCTATGGCTTGTGCGAAATTACAAGCAGTATTCTTCCACCTGAGTTGTGGATCTCTGCAGCTCATCCAGAGTTGCTACAGGTCTTTTGGCTGCTTGTCTACTTAAGACTATTTGTTGACGATGGGTCCCGTTCAGGCTGATGTTGGTCATGTCTTGGTAGGTTTGTAGTTGTGCCGTGCTTTTTCCATTTTCATTGGTGGAATGTGCAAACACTGAGATGTTATTTCTCTGAGCTTCTCAACAGTTTTGTCCCTGAGCTGCCTGCTGCTTTTCTTGGGTGTCATGATATTGATTTGTTCATTAATGATCCTTAGAAAACCTCATAATAGAAAAACAGGTCGATTGTACTAAGTAGGTAACTTCAAGAGCGAAATATAGTCCCAGGATTTTATTTAGGGGTATTAGATTGATAGGAGGCTCAAAAATGTATTTCATTTCCCTTAACAGTTTTTCAACAAAAGGGAAATGATCAATGCTACTTTGTTTTGATCTGTCCCCCAAATCCTTCCAAAATACTCTGAAGTCTTTGGATGCAACATTCAAAAAAGTTAATGGGTTGTGAAGAATAGTTTTTGCAAGACACCATGGGGAATGTCACGGGCTATGTTTACTTACGCTTATCACTTTAGATCATACTTGTAGAGTCTTAGACTGTGAGAATAAATAATGCCTGCTAAAGGAAAATCAAACCAGATCAAATCCTGCATTCAAAAGTCAAGAAATCTCTTTATCTGGTGTTTTGTCTTCCTATTTGAAGTTCCCATTCATAAAAGTGCCTACAGAGATCAGTATGACCCACTTCAGTGTTGACAGGAACGTTCAAAGTCTTCTTTGATTTAACATCGCAACATTGACTCGCACACTCTTCTATTCCTCCACAGTCGTGTTAATTGGAGACTCAGGTGTTGGGAAGAGCAACCTGCTGTCCAGATTTACACGGAACGAGTTCAACCTCGAGAGCAAGAGCACCATCGGGGTGGAGTTTGCCACGCGCAGCATCCAGGTGGACGGCAAGACGATAAAAGCTCAGATCTGGGATACAGCAGGACAGGAACGCTACAGAGCCATCACTTCGGCGTAAGTCTGTTTGTGCTGTGATTGCAAATCTTCAAGTCTTGCAACACCTGCAGTGTGGGGGAAATATTGCACCATGGTAGTCACAAACGGCGTACAACTCTGAGATCAGAATGATTCAACTAACTGGAATGTTAGCTGACCCACACAAACAACCAGACAGGCTTTAAAAACGGCATCTAGTTGCAGCAAGTAACTGATCACTGGCCAGCATGTGTACTTCTGCAAAATGAGAAATTTTGTCAGTTTGCAGGCCCAGTTGGCAGCGTTTAATTTCTGTTAGCACAATACCAAGGAGGAACAAAAGCAACAATGAATTTAGAGAAGCTGTTGTTGGCGTACATCAACCTGGAAAGCGCTACAAATCAAACAATAGGAAGTCAGTGATTCTGCAGTAGATAAATGACCCGCAAGCAGAGGCATTTCAGCAATTTCACCCTGAAAACTGCTGACCTTACATACGCTTTGAAAAGTATTCTTACCCAACAACACCATCCTTAATATCATGATGCTAGTCAGTATTCAAAGTGGCCTGTACTTGGATGGGAAGACAAATGGAAATGTAATTTATCAAAGGTAATGTGTTGGATGCAGCAAAAAGCCTAAGCAAAGAGCTGGAGTTAATGGGGACGGTTTAGATAATAATAATTTTAAAAAAAGCAATCGCAAAGTTGGTACAGTCATATTCCAAACAACATGGCAGAATGCTTTATGTTTATCACCTGAGGTATCAACATGACGTCTTGGTAAATAATACTGCTTTGGTGTAACAACATGCAGCATACTGTAAGAGCGCAAACATGTAACACCAACAATAGATGTAGGCTTATTATACAGACAATAGCCCGGGACAATTTGCAGTCATACAGTCAGCAAAATGACTATATGACTGCAAAAATGAAAGTCCTCAAATCTGAATGAAACAAAGCCACATGGCAAGAAGGATCAGAAAGAATTTACCAACATTTCTTTATAAGTGACGGATATAATGAGTGACCTGCGCCACCTCAGGCCTGTGACCACAGAGGATGGATTGGTTATGACAGTACTACTGTTTACATTTGAGGTACCCTTCACTTTTATATTCTGACTTAGTTTTTGGTAAAGATAGATTATTGGATTGATTTATATGCTTTTTTTCATTTACATTCCATTCTCCTGTAATATTTGGTTAGAACAAGACTTTTTTAATGATTTTCTCTTATGTTCAATCATAACAATGAGTGTGCTATCCATCAATTTACTATCTAAGCCAGGTTATTCTAGGAGAAGCGAGTTGATGCCAATCTCCAGCCGACTTTAGCTTTGTTTCCAGACTTCGGTGCATTCTACAAATGGAGAAAGCGGAATACTAAACTTACCGTGAAAGTTTGGAAAGCAATGAGTTTAAATGGAAGAAAAAAAAAGAAACGAATCCAATAACCGAAGCTTTGAGTCCGTCGATTTAAGTTGCTCTTCCCATTGACGGTGTCACAGGTACTACAGAGGAGCCGTGGGGGCGCTGCTAGTGTACGACATAGCTAAACACCTGACCTACGAGAATGTGGAGCGCTGGCTGAAGGAGCTGAGAGACCACGCCGACAACAACATCGTCATCATGCTGGTCGGCAACAAAAGCGACCTGCGCCACCTCAGGGCTGTGCCCACAGACGAGGCGCGAGCCTTTGCAGGTAACTGAGCTGTCTCTGTTACTGGGGAACAGCTGGTATCACTGGATGAGTCGAGTAGTAAAACTTCATGTGTTTGTGTGTGAACCCACAGAGAAGAACAATCTGTCATTCATAGAAACCTCAGCCTTGGACTCAACAAACGTCGAGGAAGCCTTCAAGAATATTCTTACAGGTACGTTATAATCAGACGATAACAGGGTAAGGAGAAGAAAGGGAGCAATACAAATGCATTTTACTAGATTCATATTTATTAACGCATCAGCTCTGCAGTCAGTCAGTATTCCTCTATAGATGTATTTGCACAAATTACTGCAGTAACCACTGTTTCAATAAATCAAATTGGAATCTGAAGAGATAAGTGAACTCTGATCTGGTAAAAAAAAAAAAAAAAAAAAAAAGGTTGTATCAAGATGGGTTAATATTTTCCTGTTGGGTTATAACAATACTCCTGTATGTTAAAAAACTTTTTAAAGAACATTTTCATATAGAAGCTTAATGTTTTCTGACTGAATTCTGGTTATTGTTTTCATCAATTTTAACATGGCTGCCAACAAAAGTTATTTTCTCATGTCACTGACTTCTATAAATGTGCCCCTGTGATTCATGCATATATTTAAACTCAATTGTGACACACAGTAGGGTATTAGTAATGGGAAAATGTGTGGGGAGTGGATAATCTTATTTTTAGTATGTTAGCAATCATGATTTAGCCTCTGACACATTTACGGAACCACTTTATGTTCAAAATGGGATTAAATTGAAATCGTGGTGATTATATTTTATTTAAGGGTGTTTGAGTAAAAACAGCTGCTCGTATCTACATACCAAACTTTACACATTTTTATTTGCAGAAAAAGGGTTGAAAACTACGCATTATTTTTTTCCACTTCACAATTATCCCCTACTTTGTATTGGTCCATTAAATCCCAGTAAAATACATTGAAATGTGTGATTTTATTATGAAAAAGCGGCGGTAAATCTAAAGTAAAAATATGTTTGCGCTACATGGTGTAAGATGCAATTGTATTGCCTTGTTGACAACTCTCTCCACTTGTTCTTATTAAAATAATAACCATTAATTACATTCAGAGATGTGGAAAAAGCGCTTCAGTCAATTTCTTGTTTTTATTTTTTTTGTCGCATATAAGATCATGTGGGGAATGTTAGTATCAGACAAGGATAAGCAACATGCAGTTTTATTTATGAAGGTAAAAAAAATGGGACCAAACCAGCCTGCACAGAATCAGAATAAGGGTTTCTTGTTTAGAAAATGAGTTCGTTGGGAAAAGCCAGCTGTTTTAGTCTGATTACTACCTGATCTGTACAATCAAGAAGTCACTTAAATCGGACCTAAACGAAACAAAATGTTAAGTAAAAGATTTTTAAAAACATCAACTCAACGTTGATGTTAAGGAGGCAATTACACTTTCCACATGGGAGGGACACTTTAGTTAGATTTTGTTCTCCTCGTAAATTATTGCTGGTAAGCAGCTTTTTTTGTACATACTAAGCTCTGATATTAACATTTGTTTGATGATCCCATGCGTACGACAAAAACAAAAGACATCTGACAGGGGGGATATACTTTTTCATGCCACTGTATATTAAGGTGACACCTAAAGTCTGGCTCCTGAAGCACTGGGAATCCTGTTCGCCAGCACCCAGCATACTCAGATGTTACTGATATAATTCAAACCAGCTGGTCCAAATGTTTATCACTATATGATTTCACCGTTTCATCTGCTGCAGGAAGCTGACTTTTAAACTTTGCATATGCGACTTCCTCTTTCTAATCTAGTTTCCCTTTCCAGATTAGCTTTGTACTATCTTAGGTGTCCAAGAGGTACAAGTGTGAACAGAGTATATGATTACTCTTTTCTGAAACATCACCTGTTTTTTTTATCTTTGTGAAAACAGAAATATACCGGATTGTATCACAGAAACAGATTGCTGAGCGATCTGCCCACGACGAGTCCCCAGGAAACAACGTGGTGGACATCAGCGTCCCTCCGACCACGGACGGCCAGAGGGGGAGCAAGCTGCAGTGCTGTCAGAACCTGTAACCCCCGCTGGAAAACACCCCGTCCTGCCTCACCCGGTCCGATTATTAACTGAAATCCACTAGTGTCGATGTGCTTTCGAATACGCTGGGGCACGACAAGTCAGAGCCTGCACCTTTTGAATCAGTGAAGTCAGTTCCATTAAGCCACAACCGATCAGTCCCAGATAGAAGGAAGAGTTTGATTTCAAGTAATAATCTGACCCAGGTATGGTCAAAACATCGTGGCACAAAAACAGGACTGAAGGTACACTCTCCCCCCCGCCTCCCCGAGCAGCTACCAGCTAGTTAACATGTTAGCGTAGCAGTATAGCCTTGTCCGAGACCCTGTATGCCTAGACATCTCTCTGGTAGACTGTTGCTGGCACAAACTGAAGGCCTGGGTTTGAAATGCTGCCAGTTTCACCGGGATCAGCAGTCCTGTCTTTGGGCCTTTTCCTCCCTCAGTCATCATCTCCAAAAGTGGTTGTGACGCTGCTGACGCTTACTTTGTTTTTGTGTAAAATATATTTTGTTCGGTTTGTTTTGATAGCTTGTCTGCTCACATACATTATATTAATGCCATGGAAATAAATTTTACAATATTACTTTGCAGTGTCCTTTTTAAAAACAAAACAAAAAAAAGCAGTACAGACTATAGATTAGACAGCCGATGATTAAAAATGTGGGAGGAACGTCCTCATTTAAGTATTCAACCTCACGACTCTAATTGAATTTGGAAAGTGTTTTTGTGTTTACTTTTCCCTCAAGCTTCATGCAGTTTTTTTTTTTTAAACAGTCTGAGAAGCATAATGAAGAAACAGCCGAACAACTCGTTGCTTCTATGCAAGACCAATACAAAATAACTTGTTAAAAAGGAATAAAAATATCCAGGATACCGCCTAAAGTTTACTGTTGCCCAGTAAATGAAAAGCTCACTTTCACCCACACACCAGTTATGCTTGAGTAGCAGAGAGTATTTGAATTGAACAGAGCATCAGATCATCCATAGACTTTTGTTTTTAACCTTTACTGAGATATTTGCTTCGTGTTCTGAACAGCAGCTGTGTGTATAGTAACATTACACAGAAATATCATACAAGGAAGAGAAATGAAAAATTCCCTTCTCAAACTCCCACACTGCCTGATTACAAGGCATCAACACAGACCAAGTTGCTGGCTCCCCTGGTGAAGTGTAAAACGCCTCCAAGCAATCTTCCACTGCAGTTGTATAATTGCACACTTTAACGAGCCCGAACTTTAAATTATGTGCATATATATTCAATGGGGAACACATTACATACGTTGCGTCTGGTGAAGCATTTCTTTAGAGATTTGTGTTTTGTGTTATGATACATTGAAATGATGATACATTTTCAGATTACTGGTTAAGTCTGGGGGATTTTTTTTTTTTAAATTAAGCATGGTACTGGGTGGCTAAGTTGGTAAAGCGTGCACACCATGTACAGACTCTTTGACGCGGTTGTCCTGAGTTCGACTCCCCGTCTCTGGCCTTTGTCTCTTCACTGCTCAATAAAATCTTTTTTTTTTTTTTTTAATCTCAAAAGTATTTTAAAGAGTTTATAATGGCAAGCAATTTAACAAACACCACAGATCCTCCACCACACAGTTTTCTCATGTTCGTTCCATTTTACACCAGGCTCATCTGAAAAGCTCAATCTTAATTTAATTTGTGCTTCAATATCGTCCCAGTTAAAGTCCCATTGAAAGTTTGGCCAACTGAATGTTTATGCTTGGGATGGTAGGAAGTAAAAGGGCTAGCAAAGGTATATTAGCAGCTGGTTAGTGGTAGCTTCAAACACCTTAAGTCACAGAACACAGTGACTGGAACTATAACAGACAAGTTCCATACAAAAAAAAAATAATACACAGAATAAACAAGATTACGTAAACTTGCCACAGCAAAATTTGAGACCTGTGATTAACACATTTATTTTTCTTTTATGAATTCAAGACATCGTAAGGCCTTGATTTCAGATGCATAAATTTAAGATTTTTTTAAGAATGCAGACACCCTGCTTCAGTTCTACAAAAAAATTAAAAGAAAGAAAATTTTAGGTTGCTAAAAATTATGTCACTGTTATTCCCTAATACGAGATTCCCCCCACTGAATAAATGTGCTTAGACTTCACATTTTCAAAATTGCTTTTTTTTTTTTTTTTTTTAGTTCTGCTGCAATAAAAAAAAAATTAATTCACGCAAACAAGTAAGCAAATCCCAGTTCACACGATGTCCAGGAGTCCCTCATGTTTTATTGCACAATAACCCAACTTTCCAGGGGGATGAAGCAGGAAGACTACAGTAACACAAAAATACTTTTAGTATACATCGATTGACATCTCAAAGCACATTTCTCTTTTGCATTTTGCTGAGGCCCAGACTGCTCTCAAATTGCATGTCTATCGTTTCCCCAGTGCCTTCCATCTCACCAATCTGAACACGGTCGCTGTTGTATTTTTATTTTTTTAATTTAATTTCTTGTGGTTTTTAAGACATTTTACCACAGACCATTTCTATCCAGCTCAGCTCATGAGTGATGCATTTACACATGGAGTGAGGCTATTTCCTAATGCACTTTTATGACAACAGAAGAGACATCATCCAATTAGAATGTAAACACTTTTCATGCCTTCAATACTTTTTCAGAGCGAGTTAGTGTCATTTTATGAACTACGATTCCCAGAAAAACCCCCCCCCCCCCCCCCCCCCCCCCCTTTGACATGTGTGACTGATGCAACGCGTCTCCCTTTACTGACCAAGGAGGAACATGATTTAACGTTCCCTCTAGAGAAAGCAATGTAAAAGCTGTACCTGGAAACTTAAAAGCTTCAGATTATAGACAGGGACAGTGATAGAGGCGACAGTCGCCCTCTACTTGTCAAACAAACAAACAAACAAACAAAAAAAAGGAGTATTCACAGCTAGACTTTGTCAATCTTCTTAGGTTCCTATCCATTTGCAGAACTACTGTTCGTCCACGGTTTAAAACCAGCTAAATACATTGTGCAGGGGGCATAATAGGGGAATTATAGGTAGTGAATATGTCTCTTATTATACTGTAGTAGCATGCTGAATCAGTTATATCCTGCTACATTAGCTTGTGTCTTAGTATTTTATAAGTTTCTGCCACTGACATAAAAAGTCAGGCTGGTTAGTTCAATCTCCGAGTGTCAGTTCGTTCACGTCCCCAGCTCTGGTGAATACACAGTTTTTAATAATCTAACACCACTCTGAAATGAGTTCCTCCCAAATCCACTTTTTGTGGGCAGCCAATAACGTAGTTTTGTTTTTGTTTGTTTTGTTTTTTTTAATCAAGTGCTTTAACAAAGAATCATGAGGAGAAAGCATCCCTTTCCCTTCAGGATCGTCCATATGAAGTGCAAAAGTTCAGTATTACTATGATTAATCTTGTTTTTAGAGTGCTTGTGTGAGCTTGATTTGCATTATTTCCCTCGCCGCCGCCCCGGCACTCATACGATGGTCTCGTCAGTCATTTTCTTGGTCGACTTGGTCGGCACCGAACGCTGGGTGGTGTGCGCCCCCTTCATGTCGGGCATGAGCAGGCGAACTTTCTGATTGGTCCTCCTCCACTCCGAGTACAACTGACAGTGATACCGAAACGACACCTAGAGGTCGGGCGACAAAGAAGAGGGGGTTGGTCCACAACAGACAGTGAAAGGAGATTAAAAGACGTGTCAACAAACCTGACAAAAGATGTCCGAGAGACAGCATGATGAATGCAACGCAGAGAAAGAAAGACGAAGGCTAATTTTTAAAAGTGAATTCATAAGTGCGCTTTGCAAAGTTTCTCTCGGTGGCTTTTTATACACCCGGTTCAGTAGATGTGGAGGAGAAATTTGGCTTCTGATCTCAGCAAGCTATGCGTTTCTGTTCAGGCATGTAGATTCTCGGAAGCTCTGAATGATAAGAAGCTGCACATAAAGTCCTGCTATTCTTCGCTCATCATGTTTTATGAGTTCCCCACTTCAAAAAAACTGGAGAACAATCTCTTCTGCAGGACAAACTTCAACGTAACCCGTTGGGATTTTATGTAAAATATCAACATAAAGCAGATACTAATTGGGAAGTGAATGGATTTTATTTCTAAATAAAAATCTACAGCACTGTATCCATATACATTTAGAGCCCTTTACACCAACACAAAGCAGCTGCCTAAAGAAATCAATTAATTAGTAAATTCAGTTCATTCGTGTGTAATTTAACACTTTATAAATTTAGAAAAACTGCAGAAATCCACAGCTCTAATTGGAAAATCTATTTACAGAATAACTATTAGTCATGCAATACACAACTCTGGCCCTTTTCGGAGGAGTGGCAAGCAGAAAATCACTGTTGGTATACAACAAGAAGAAGTTATTTTTAAAAGCTTTTGCGAAAAGCCGTATATGTAACACAACCAACACATGGAAGAATATGATCTGGTCAGATGAGAGCAAAATCAAATAACCTTGCCCGTATTTAAAACATTACGTGTGGCAGAAAACTAACACTGTGACACCGTGAACACAACGTCCCCGATCTCAGACATGATGGTGGCAGCATCATGCTGAGGGGAAGGTTTTGTTCAGCAAAGACATGAAAACTGGTCAGTATGGATGGGAAGATGAATGGAACTAAATAAAAAGCTATCTCCGAGGAAAACGTCTAAACGGAGCTAAACAACCACCGCGTTACCATGGAAAGGTTTCGATTAAGGTAAAGAAACGGCCTAGTAAAAGTTCAGAACTAAACACAATTAAAGGTCTGTGTAAGTAGAGATGTTTTCCAACCAATCTGACTGAGCTTGAGCCATTTTGCAAAGAAGATTGTGAAAAATTTCAATTTGTACTGCAACCCGCTTAGAGACAGACGCCAAAAGACTTAATTGCAACACAAAGTGGCTGTAGAAAGTACAGCCACACGGGAGTTAAATACAAATGCATACCTCACTTTTTAAATTTACTTTTGAAAAAAGAACATATCAATGAAATTAATCATTTTCTTTTTAATAAAATACAATTAAGCTTGTTGCTATAACATGAAAAAAAAAAAAAGGTTTTGAAACATTTTGCAAAGTACTGTTGACAAAATCTAGAAATTTGTTTTACATTGTCATTCAGACGACTTAATTTGGAACTCCATCCATCCATCCATCCATCCATCTCTCCCTCCCTCTCTCCATCCCTCCATTCCTCCATCCATCCGGTAGGGGGGGCAGCAGCTTCAGATATTATTAAAAATATTATTTTTAATAATATTTTTTAAATAGAAGTCCTGATGTCCTTATTGTCCCACCCGTTTCACTCCCCCAGTAATTCTCTGATAAGCATTTAAAGACGTTCGTACTGAACACACAAACGACACGAAGGTGGTTTTGACTGAAATAAGTTTTATGTTTTATCCCCGACTCCTCTGGGTCTGGCTCTACCGTCCTTAGCTGATACTTTGTTGGGGGGGAGATGGTGCAGAAATCCTAGTAAAAAAAAAAAAAAAAAAAAGATCCAGCTTCAAGAATCTATTCAGATTTGAAAAAGGGAGGCCCAGACTTCCCTCTCTCCAGCCACTTTTGCAACAGTATTTTTTAAATATATATATTCATTTGACCTTTATTCATACAGGATCACAAGATCTCATTTATAAGAGACTTGTTTTGATTTTTAAAAAAAACTAAGCTAATAAAATATGAGCTAAAATCAAGAGCAAATTTCCGAAAGATTTCTCTTTTTGTCTTAAACACCACAGAGTAAGAAAACGGCTATGAGTTGAAAATGATAGACGGTTCACCTGAGAATATAAATTACAGTGGCGAGCGAAAGCCGTAGTTACCAGTGTCCAGAGGATGTAGATGGTGAAGAGGGCGATGGTTAGGGCAATAAGTCCAACAGCCTCCAATCTGCTTTTCAGCTGCAGATGGTCCTGGGCCCCCCTGAGACACAACCACCCGGAAATAGCCGCCAGGGGCGTGATGAGAAGGAAACAGGCCATGTCACACAGCAGTGTGCGCTTCTCACTCCGAGGGCCGGGGTCCTTCAGCCACTGAAGGACAGCAAAATGAAGAGCTTACTGGTGCAATTCAAACTTAGCGGTGGTATCAGTTTAGAAAATAGAAATCTAAAGGAAGAGCTTTGCCGAATATATCTGTGTGATGTGAACCGGTCGTTTTAGAAAATATCTGCTCTCACCGTGAAGACGGCAAAGTACTGCAATGCTAAATACCAAATGAGACTCAACTTCTAGTAAACATACAAAACAAGATACCAAACACATCCATCGCCGCAGTTAGTTCAGCCCCTCCTACCTGTGTCAGTGGTTGTGGTCTCCGCTCAATGGTGAACTCTGTGTGACAAAGTTCACAGTAGCTGGTGTTGGAGGACGACAGCCACTTTTCCAGGCAGCTCTTGTGCACTTTTCCCAGAGTACCAGTGCAGTCGCAGGGTGAGAGCAGTGTCTCCCCTCCGGCGCCCTCATGACAGATCCGACACATCCCCACATCGCTGAGCGCCGACACGCGACCGCATCGGAGGGGAAGGGGAAAAAAATAAATAAATAAAAAAATCATAATAATGTGAGCCACTTATTTGCAGCATACACTCTGGAGCCACATGCTAGTTTTATACTCACCTCTGCAAGCTCACAGCTTTGACAACAGTGGAGAGTGGGCGGCCATCTTTAGCTGTAACCTTGGCAACGTACTGGGCCTGTGTAGTAGAATCGGACTCCTCTGAATGCTTAGAGGCATCGGGCTCAGTGTTCTCAGAATAATCGCAGAGGGATCCGGGGAGCTGGCAGCACCCTGACGAAGACATGGCTCATCTGGGGTCGAAAGTGACGACAATACTGGCAGAGGCCGGCGCTGGCTTCAACTGAAGAACTGATCCTGAACTGGATTTGATTTGAAAGATTCAATCCCCCAAACTTCTCTGATCCACCTACAGGGAAAAGTCCCAGGATATTAGCAACATAAAAGCAGATGTCACATGATTATGTAAAAAAAAAAGACAGACTCTTGTGCCTTTTAGTCACTTCTTTACTCACACTTCTCAGTTACAGTGTCATCAGTTTTAGGTTTTGAATTGGAAACATCATTTTTACAAGGATGGTATTATTTTACAATTTCAATATTGAAAAAAGTAGAAAACAGGAATTAGGTGATTAAGTTTGAATTTAATGTGATTTCTCTCTAATCTACACAGAATCTAAATTTCAGAAGCAGTTCATCTCAAACTTACTCATACCCCTAGAAGATTTCAATTCAGTTCAGTTTATCTATATAGCATCAATTCAGAACACGTTATCTCCAGGCACTTTACTAAAAAAATAGTTTGTCTCTCAGTCATTCAATTTTGATTCAAAATATTTTATTTATTTTCGTGTGCACCTGCTTTTTTTTTCTTAATATTTAAAAATGTATTTATATAGCTTTCAGAAACTGATAGCTAAAGAGCAAAAAAGTGACCACAAAAGCACAACTTTATCCACTAGGATTTCTCTTTAAATAGCTACACACTGACCACAGACAAACACGAATCAATTAATAATCAAAAGTCTGAAAATCAGAGTTTCCCCCAGTCTATTCTAAGCCTGGCGGGCCACCAGGCTTTACTTGTGTCCCCACCAGGCTTAGCATTGCTTATTTATTTGAGTCTTTTTTAAATGTTTGCTTTTTAAAAACAAACAAACAAACAAACAAACAAACAAAAAAACGTTATAGTTGGTGTTCAGATATTAATCTTTAAATCTTCCAATAACACATAATTATCAAGTGATATTTTCAAATTTACTCTCAAGTTTAAACATTTTTTTTAACACAAAAACATGATGGGCCGCTAGATGAATGACTTCTGAGTGCCCAACTGCAGAGCTTAACAAGTTTTCTGGGGGGGAAAACCTTGTGGAAAGAATAAGAAAAACCGCTACTGATAAAAAAAAAATAAATAAATAATAAAAAAAACTGAAATCCATAAGCCTGTGGATATCTTCATTTTGTGTGTTCCTTGGAAAAAAAAAACTGTATCGAAATATTTTCTTTCAAATTAATACCAGTATTAGTTAAATCCAAAAAAGCCACTGCTCATGCATTTTTTAAAATTAACATCTAATGCAGTTTGAGCAAACAGGAAATTGGCTCCAACATGCATTCCTGTTTATTTTTTTCTTTTTACTTTTAGGGCAAAGTCTTTAAGGTGATCAATGAGGAAAAAAAATCATAGAAATCCTTGTGTATTTAAAAAAAATACGTTTAAATGTGAGTTAAAAAAAAAGAAAAAAAGAAGCTAGAATAAAATTAAAACCAATCCCCCCCGCACAAAAAACACCCATAAACTGTCCAAGAATCAGAAGGAGAGTGAATGTGGGCTATTTGGCTTTAAGATCTATTAATGCCTTCACCCACATAAGGAATGTTTGACAGTGTAGTGGGAGTGTTTGTTTTTCAACCGAGTTCCTGAGGTCTGGGTGGCCGTGTCAAAAACAACATGTAAACCTGTAATTTATCTACAATAACCTCCTAGTTGTTAAAATTACATTCTTAAAATGCTGTAGGAATCGAACAAGTAAACATTTGACTACAATTCATGACATACTAACCAGGACTGCAAGGTTTTACTTCAGTTCAATCCGACATACTAAGAGAGAAAAAATTATTAAGCTTTATCACACTAAAAGGCGAGAAAAAAAAAATCAGAGCGATTAGTATCTACATTTTGAGTTTCTATTAAGCGGTTGGCCGTAATAAATAACACACCCATCGTTAATTATGCTCAACTGACAGTAGCATTGGTGTGTAATAACCGATAAGAATATAAGTATTTAAAAATGATAAAACCTGATGCCTTGTTTTGGTAGTTGTTTACAATAGAGCAAATATGTTATGTGGCTGACAAAAAAATTATGCTACTAAGGTGGAAAATATGACTTTACTGTAAGTGTACTCACCCGACGGCCTGCCTTTTCTTCGCTTGGCCTTGAGCTAACTGGACAACCCTAGCTACGATTTATGACTATGAAGCCTGAGCAAAAGCTGCCATGACGAGAGCATACAGACGACGACCATATGCAGTGTACCCTCCCCATGACAGGCAGTTCGGGCCACTTGATTGAATTTGATTAGAAAATGTAGAATAAAATCCACCGGATTCTGCCAGAATAGCTAGACCCAGAAAACGGGGCTAGCTGGCTAGCAACGGGTAAGCCTCGGCATCCCTCAGCTGTGCACTGGTCATGTGACCCCGTGCTGCCTTCACAGTCATTTGTGATGTCGGAATGATGAATACAGTAAATCAGTCAATAGGGTATCAAAGAAACTCAAAAAAAAAAAAAAGATCGAACAAAGTTCAATAAGAATGTTGCATCATCCCGCTTTTTTTAAATATTATTTTTATTTATTTAAATTGCTACTTTCATAAATTGTATCAACAAACGAAGAGTAAAACATGCCTGTTTTATTCTTTGAAATTATCAATAATGTAGGCAACTAAAAAATCTATTAACGTCAACAATGTAGAAGTAGGGAGCCCGTTTGGTGATATCAGAGAAAAGAAAGAAAAAGAAAAATTGTGGCCACGAAATATCAGAGTTGTTACTCGCGGCCAAGACTTAGTTACTATAAGGCAATTTTATTTACACATTTTCAGCAACAAGGCTCGAGGCACTTTACATGAATTAGAAGGAAATGCAAACAAAACAACAAACCAAAAGAAAGGCCAAAAGGTAAAAGTATAGAACTTATTGGTCCCCCTTGTTTAATAATTAGTCTGTATTTTATAAACTTGTAGGGGTTTCTCTGGATTCTTGATCTGATCAAATTAAATGAGAAGTGTTGAAAATATTTGTTTAATTATGCTAGTTTTTAATGACGTTTGATTTTAACGCATGTTGAAATATTGGATTGATAATGATTTTGAGTAGGCCTCAATTTAGGTTAAATTTAGACTCATGTTTTAATCAGTATATATAACTTAGTCAGTAGAACATTTTTCTTAGATATAATGAGCACAATTCGATTAATATTAGATTAATCAGTAGTTGTTGTTTTTTTTTACATAGATCATAGACTTAACAGTATGTCATTTGAAAAATGTATTACTGCATTATATCCAAAGAAGTAGAAAACTAATAAGAAAATATTGAGTGTAACAGATGCTTTGGTATGGAAACTGCTTATGTCTGTTTTATGAGAGTTTAAAGATATTATATGAAATGTGTGACAATTTTTATAATCAAAATCTCCTGTTTGATGCATTGGGGAGAGGTCCGGAGAGCTCTGTGCGGTGCAGGAACCAGTTTGAGGCAGTTTGAAAGGATAAAAAAATACGGATAGCTGATTAACTTCAGATCTGAGAGAAGCAAATGAGGATTTAACTACCGTCCTGATGAGAAGCTGCTTTCTGACCCAGATGATCTCCATCCAACCTGGTTCCATCCATCCATCCATCCATCCATCCATCCATCCATCTAACCTCGTTCTCTCTATCCATCCATCCTGGTTCCCTCCATCCCTCCTTCCATTCTGGTTCCGTTCCATTCCTGGGAATTATGTGACCATTTTGATTTCTTTACAGGGATGTTCTCACAATCTGTTAAAATAAAAATGAATAAAACCAGAAAATCCTGGGAGTTTGTCTTTGAATGTGGAGATTCAACATGAAGATTCCTTTGAGATGACAGAAAAAGAGACAACATTAAACATCCCCAATGTTATCTCCAATGTTTAAAATTGTCCAGGATGTTTAACTTTGTCCCTAACTTTTTGTTTTATCTCCAATGCTCAATGTTGTCCTTGATGTTTAAGGTCATATAAGGTGAAATTGTCATTGTTGCTATGTTTACTGTATCTGGAATGTTTTACTTTATCTCCAATGTTTAACGCAAAAGGAAACTTTTCTGGAGATGAAATTTGACATCTGATAAACATTGGCAATAATCTTAAACATCAAGGATAACGTTAAGCATTATCCGTTAATATATCAGGATTTTAGTTTTATTTTATCTTTTCTCTGTCACCAGATGGGTTCCGTGAGAAGCGCTTAATTTATTAAGAGCGTTTTTTTCCCACTGCAAAACCACTAGGGGGAAGCAATTAGTCAGGCTACGTGAATCAACAGTGGCATTCATTAAAGTGGTGCTTTTCTACTCTATATTTCCATATTTAATAAATTAAAACATTCTTTCCGATTCGGCTCAATAGTCAGATTAAAAGTATCTTTTGGAGATAACATCCTTTAGGTATTACACATACTTTTCATACTGTTTCTTTTATTATTTTTTCTTACTGTAATATTAAAAGTCGGGTTGTTTTAACTGTAAGCAGGAAATAATCATAGTACAAAATAAAAATATAAATACATACAATATTTGTAACGACATAAAATTCATAAAATTGAGATCATTTAATTTTAAGACTTCTAGAAGCCCCTGGAAAACTCTGTACAAGAATAATGCAAATACACCTTATGGGTACTGAGATATATTCAGTTCATTTTAGGTAAATGATTCTTGACCATCTGTCTTAGAAAAATACCTTGTTGTATAATAGTGTCTATTTTTACCATGTCACCGTTTCTATTTCTGTCACTTTTGGTTCCTTTGATCCCAAACACAGATAATGAATGAGTTTGTTTAAAGTAAGTTTAACCTCTGCACACACACACACACACACACACACACACACACACACACACACACACACACGCACACGCACAAATGAACAGGTATTATGGGAAATTGCGAATGTCCCTCCAGGCATGCCTCTTATTAGTTAGAGTTCACCTATCTATTGAGTCAAAGTCCAACACAAATCATGAGATGCTGCATCTCCACATGCGTGGGATATCATGGGACATGTGTTAGTGAACTTTAACTGGGACCACCAGAGAAATGCACTGGCAAATCATTAACACAGCACAGTCAGGATATTGTATTGGTTCGCCAGGATTTGAACTTGTAGAAATACTGCTGTTAATAATAATAATATACACATGCAACTCATTAAAGGAAATGTCTGATAATATGTATTTTGCTGGGGGTTCTTGTTGAGTTCTTTGTAAATGTCACAAAGAATTATATCGGTAACTTTCAAAGAATCAGAGAAGACCTTAGATCTTCTCCTTACACATTCCTTTTTGTCTCTTTTCTCCCAAAAATTGCATCAGACAGAAACTGAGAAATTACAAAATACAGTGTTCTTCCATGACCTGATCTGTGTGACGTTGATGCACTCTTGAAATAATTTTGTAACTCCTGCAAAGGATGGCCATTGTTCAACGTTTATCAAAGTTCCAAAGCCTAAGAAAAAGAAAAAGAAAAAAGCAGAACAAATCAAGAATGTACATTTGTTATAAAGAGAAAAAGGTACAGTGAGTAGAAGTTAAAGACAGATTGCATAACTTATTCAGAGCGTTTGGCTTTCAATAACAGCTTAATTCAGGTACTTCACCTCCATCTCGTGATCTTTTAAGCTTCATTCTCGTGAGGGACTAATCAAGTTTCTCTCATTATCTGATGGGCTCTTGTCCTTATACTTACTTGTGCTATCAATCTCATGAGAAAAAGCTAGAGTCACATTTATATTTATTTAAGTTCTTCACCTTTTCTTTGTTAGGCCCCTTTATCGACTTATTAGGGACTGTTAAAGGCAGCTGTTTGTGTCGTTGGTTGTTTCAGAAAGCCCATATTGAACATTTCAAAGTTGCTCATTTGCCTACTCATTTTTTACATAAATTTGTCAAAGGTCTCAACTATATACACAAAATGTATATTTTATTGAATTTAAATTGATAGCATTAGTCCTTTATGTGTCCATCAGAGTGCTTATAGTGTTTTTAACTTTGATCGCACACTGACTGTATTGATTTTAAAGACTGAACTATTCCCTCAGTACAAAAAAAAGGTAAAGCAAACAAACAATAAGTCTAGTCTTTTTTAAGATTTAAAAAGTGTATAATTTATAAAATACTTTATAGCTGTTCACGCACATGTTGTTTGCACTTCCCTAGTTTTGACATCTGTGACTGAAATATATTTTTAGGAAAGATATTTATTATTATATTTTTCTTTTAAAATGTTGATTTTGGGGCCATTCCATTCACTGCAGTCAAACATCATTCACTGATGAGAGAAGCACCAACCCCTGTGATTTCACTCTTCTGACTGTTCTGTCACGGGACTTTGCTAATGGACCATATTAAATTATTGGTCTTGATAGAACAAATAGGAAAAGTGAAGCCATGCACATGATTTCAACTTGACATACAATCATGTGAAAAATTATACATCTCTGAGTTAAAAAGTTCACTTGTTGTTTCAGTAATGAATTATTTTATCCCTTTTCAAACAGCTCATTCTAACAAACAGTGATAAGAGAGTTAAGTTTTAAATGTTGGTTTTCCCAAAACATGCCAAAAATGTATACAATTCTTCTGTGACGAAACTCAATAAACTTTGAACTAAATTCAACGTCCACGAAAGATCAAGCAACTTTTAGAGTTGTTATTTAGCATATTGTACCAATCGCATTTACTTCCTAAAGTTTTCTTTGACACAATGTGAGCAGTAATTATCTTGATGTACTTTTTTGGTTCAGAATTTCAGATTTGAATTCTGAAATTCAGAGCATGTGGGTGGGTGTGAATACTTTTTCCCACATTATAACATCTTCCATGTTTTACTGATGACATGAGGTTCAACATAATATGACTGGTAAATTAACTACACATGTTAAGTTCAGATAAAAATGATTAATGTGTATTTACATTATTAGAGTAAAAATAATTTTGCTCTAAGGTTCTTTTTGGACTAGTTTATACATTTTCAATGCAGCTCATAAATAAGGAATCTCCCTCTCCAGACAAATGTACTTTGCACCTTTTGTTTTAAATACTCTTTCCCTGTATTGACAGAGACAACATTTCATGTTTGTGTTTGATAGTTTTCCTTTGAAAAATAATTCCTTTGAAATATTTGCAACACAGATGGAGCTTAGTGACAAAATCTGACTTATTTTAGTCAGTTTGGAGATTTCTAGCTATCGAGAACTGTTAACAGAGTTTTATACAACCCACATAATTTTATCACACATGTCAACATTTTATCATTTACAAATTTAAAGCCCTGAGTCTAAGCTGTGTGGATGTATCTTATAGGTGTTGGAGGATAGGATTGGGTGTATTTGTTTGACATCTATTAATTTTCATCATTTGTGCATTCTAGATAAAAATTTCTCACAGCAAAATGCTTCCGCCACCATGTTTTACCTCATGACTGGTGTGTTTGAGGTGAAGTGCAGTACTAGTTTGCCCCCAATAGGCAAAACAGTGCAATTTTGGTTTTATCTGATTTTATTCCTTCACATATTGGCTGTGTCCTCTATTTTGCTTTGTGGCAAACCTTAACCGAGACTTCTTGTATCTTGGATGTATAAAATAGTGATGTTAATATAAATGGGCTCTGTTCATGAATTCTGAAGGTCACATAGAATTTTATTTTGGTAGATTGGAGTTAAGGGACTGAATAGAAATGTGCAATTTTCAAATATTCAGTTTGCAAAAGATCTAGAAAATGTGTATTTGCTCCTCAGTTTACAGTAATTCACTATTTATCTTTGATTATCCCATTAAATCCTAGTAAAATAACAGCACGTGAAAGAGCTCAGTGGGTGTGAATACTTTTTCCAATGCACCTCTAGCCCGAACTGTGACAAGATGTTGAGCTTTGCAGACCCCTTCAAACACAATCTAATCTACCTCTGATTCTACGGACTTAATATGATTCATTCAATTCTGAGCATGTGAAGGCTGCATGATCAGGGTCGACACGGAGTGACGTCAGCAGCCAGTCTGTCCAATCGCGGCCTCCGTTTCCAGCCTATGATGGTACAGTAAATACTATCAGCTCTGCCTCCTTTCCCTTTGCTGCAACGATGAAAGCAGAGGAGACAATCGAGTTAGACCTGCGGATGTGCTATATAATCGTTTGTTAGACCTGAGACATTTTAGTGTCAGAGCGCAGCCTGGTACGCTCCCTGCTCTGCAGTGGAGTATATATTTTTTTTCCTCGGAACACAACGGGTATTTTTTCACTGCTCAAAGGGAACCAGAGCAAGCTAGAGTGGCGGACGAGTCGGCCCACTGCAGCGTGAATCACCGCAGACTCGCCCTATCGCTTATTTTTGCGGTCGTTTCTCTGTGGACGTGCGCATCCCCTCGGAGACGGAAAGCAGAGGGGAGGGAAGGGACGGGAACCGACTCGGTGTTCGACTCTCTGTCGCAGCCCGAGGCGCGCTGCTAGGCAGAGCATGCTAAAGAATGAGCCAAAGGGACACGCTGGTTCATTTGTTCGCCGGAGGGTAAGTCCTGAAGACCAATACTGTACAATTACAGCGGTAAATATGAGCTGTCTTATGTTATGTGAGCGAAACAAAGGGGGAAACGAGGCGCGTGAGTATCCCGCAAAACATGGCAGATATGTGAACGAGTGCACGTTCATCGTGTTGGTGTCAAAACTTCCGGTTATTTCTACCTCTGTCAGTGCCGACATTAGCTAGCACATTGCTCGACGGTCACTGCAAGCCACCATAAACAGTGGTTTAACTTAAAGCTCGGTGATTTGTCTTTTATGACTTTTAAATATTCGCAATTTTCTTTATTTTGACGGCAAGTGGAATCTCATTTCCGGGCTCATTCAAACTCCATCGATGCTGCAAAAACCGCGCTACTACGTTCACTTTATTAACCAAAGCATTTGATCGTCTGCTTTGACATAAATTATGAAATTTGGTGACATCCCATTCTTAATCCATATTTTTAACATAACGTCTGCCCACCATTTGCAACTTTAGAAGTTAATGTCAACTTTCTTCCAGAAGCACGTTTGTGAGGTCAGACACTGATGTTTGACAAGAAGGCCTGGTTCTTGTCCACTCTAATCCATCACAAATGTGTTCTGATTGGTCAATCAGGCCAGTCAGGTTCTCCCACACCAAACCCCATTCATGTTTATAAGGACCTTGGTTTGGCCTGGGTCGTATTTACATTGGGAGCAGGGAGGTGCCATTTCAAACTGTTTTCAAAGAGTGGGGGAGCATGACATTGTCCAAAAATGTTTTAGTAGACACATTAAGAGTTCCTTTCACTAGAACTAAGTGACTACTAAAAAACAGCCCCTCACTAAATTCACCTGTGCATCAAACTTTACTCTTGACGCAGCATAGTCTGGTAAGTACTGTTCTACTTACCACTACTACTGGCTGTTGCTCCACCCAGACTTCCACTGAATTGCCAGACAGAGAAGCACGAATGTTCACTCCAGAGAACACAACTCCACTGCTCCAGGGTTCAGTGGTGGCATTCTTTACACCACTGCATCTGACTCTTTGTGTTGTACTTGGTGTAAGGATTGGCTGCAGCTGCCCAGCCATGAAAACCCATTCAGTCAAGCTCTCTATGTACTGTTACAGAGCTAATTTGAAGAACACATTAAGTTTGGAGATCTGTTACTAATGACTTTCAACATCTGCTAACACTTCCTGGGATTTTTAGGTGGTCTACCATTTCTAGTCACGTTCTCATTGTTATTATATGACCAAAGGTTGATTAAATATTTAGGACCAATGAAATTCTGACTGGACTTATTAGATGGGTGACATCCTATCACTGTGCCTCATTAGGATTCAGAGAATGCATTCTGTGTTTGCAGATGCAGTCTGCATGCCTAGGTGCTTAATTTTAATGAACCACCTTCATGTAAACCCTGGTATACTACAATATGTAGCTGTACTTTTACTTTTTGTATCTCATGGGTCCTAAAAATGATCCAAATCAACACGAGTTTATTCATTGGCAACTATTTTGTTCTACAACTAAGCTTATGCTCACAATTATGTTTTTAGAAAAACAATTTTCTCATTAATGTTCTACGACTGACAAAATTTTCATCTAGAAAATTAAAAATGCATTAAAAGTGAGCAGATTTTCTGACCCACTTTATCTGTCTTGAATGAACTCTACTGTCTTCAGTTTATCTATGCACCAAACCTTTGAGTCCAGAATAAGTAATCTCATCAGTAGCACAGCTAACCCGTCATTTGTCAGGTTGCTACAAACCCGAGTTGACAAAAACGCAGCACGGCCATGAGTAAGCAGAATTTATGCCTGATTTTTCTTTTCCTCTGAAAATCGCCTCGGGCTGCTGCTGCCTGCCAGAGCACACATGCAGCAGCAAACCCAGCCCAGGAAGTAGGTGAAAGGTCACCAGTGGCTCTGAGCATGAATGTGTAGTGGTGTTTTGAAAGGTAAATATAGCTAGTGCTACTCCAAAGCAGCTCCCAGCCAGGACGTCGGCATAAACCACTGCATATTCACAGCTTGTAAACAATTTACAAGCCCTTTAAAGCACTGGAGTGATTTGCATAAAAGCCAACTTGAAGAACGGCTACAAAATCCAAGGCTTCTGTTCTTAAGATGCAGCATTTTGTGGGTTAAAAACAGATCAGGGATTGTTTGATAAGTCGCTGTAATATTCAGCAAAAGTTTAAAATCTTCGTTTTGCTAAATTGTGTGATGAGAGTCGAAAGGAAAGATTGTGATTTCCTTCTTGTTTGAATCCTCTTGTATAATCACTTTGACCTTTCTTCTCCTAGATGTGGTGGTACTGTAGGCGCCATTTTGACTTGTCCCCTGGAAGTGGTCAAAACCAGGTTGCAGTCGTCTTCCATCACACTGTACATCTCTGAAGTCCAGCTCAGCACCGTTAATGGAACCAGCGTCGCCCGTGTTTCTCCACCGGGACCCCTGCATTGTCTCAAGTGAGGAAAATGTTTAGTTGCAGCCGGATTATTTGGTTCTAATTTGTGGCTGGGCTTTGGCTGTGATGAAATTCTTACTGCGTGAAAATCTTGGGGGAGGGGTGGGAGGAAACAACAACAACAACAAGACTGTTTTACGATGTTTGCATAACAATGTGTAACATAACCCAGTTTATTTTATTTTAAAAACCAAAAAGCTTCAGGCATTTGTACTCAAATACTAACCCAGTAATGATAGTGTAATTTATCAACAGACTTGGGGGGGGGGGATATGTAAAATGGACACTTTTTAAATTAGATGCAGTGTACAAGCAAATTTGCATACTTTGAACAATATTTTACATTTTTATTTTGTTCTCTTCTTTGCACTGTAATACTATGAGTATAAACATCTGATATCAGCTGGCTGATTAGTCAGGCTATCTGCTGAGGTAGCCAGTCTGCAGTTGAATTTGTTCAAGCTAACTTGCAATTTGCAGCAACAGGTTGGGGAGGGACAGCAGTGTTTTTCTGGACTTTTTAAAAAGTATCCGCCCCATCATATTAGTCGCATGGATTGTTGTCAAATCTATATTTGTTGTAACCGTAAATTAAGTGGGTGGTGGAGCACAGCTAAGAACACGTAGCTACTAGACTACGTGGTTGGAATTATTAAGACTTGTGTGTTTATTTGCACATTTTTTGTCAGTCCTTCTGCCTGGATTTTTGCAATTTACAATTTATTTTGATGCCTACAATTTCTTATGGTGTCTCAAATACAAGTATTTGACTTAAGTAAACATATCGTCATTGTGATATCAGGTTGTACAGTAATAATGTTACAAATGAACTATTTGGAATGCAGTATTTGTGGGATGTTTTATTCGAATCATCAGGAACTGTTCTTGCCAATGTTGTACTCAGTCTATTGGATGGAGTGCCTCGAGTGCCTCTTTATCCAACGACCACACCTCACACTGATACCAGAGGTCGTAAAGATCAGAGTGTTAGAAGAGTCACAGATTTGAAAGACAGGAGTTGGGTAAATGTGGATTTCTCGAAGCTGATCTAATCACGGAAATATCTCTTAGTGCATAAATACGTAATATTGTGCAGCTGTAACAGTGGGATATTCCTTTAATTTGTTACATCAATATGCGAGTCAAAAGTGTCTTTATTTGTTGTTGTAAAAGTTTACTGATGTAAAACTCCTTAAAGAAGATTTCTCTTCATTCTGTGACACAGTTATTTATAGATTTTAATCCACTAAACTACGTGCGTAGTTTGTAGATCTAAACAAAAACCCCCAACTAAGGCACCTGAGAAGGGCATCAATGATAAACCATCTGGCTTCAGGTTTTTGTTATCATTTGCTTTTACGTAAGATAAACTTCAGAGAGACTTTTGACCTTGTTGCTGTTTGTGTCTTCTAGGGATTTTCTTTACTTATTGGCATATTAAAGTTCACAAGAAACTTTCCCTCTGAGTTAACATGATCCAATTCCTCTTCTCTCTATAGTAGTGGGGAGATGCCTTTAAGATGAAGGGAGAAGTGAGACTAGAGGGGAATTTAGAGTAGTTTTAGTTGTTGTTTTTAGAATATTTTTATTTAATGGCGACTACTTAGAAATTGGGTGTTTTCAGGTAAACATTTAAGAAAGATGCAGCCTTTCTCTCATAGAACAGTCTCTGTTGTGTCACTTGGTTGTGCCACTTGGCTTTAAACATATTGCATAATTCACAAGCAGCTGTGTGTGGAATTTTCCACTGCAAAATGCATGCCTGCAACAATATCATACCCATTGAGCATGTTGGACAATCTGATCTTGTATAACACAAATGATAATTTATCACTCATTATGGTTTGATTTTGGAAGAACATTTGCAGAACATTTGCACACATTTCAGAATTAATCTGATTTCCCAACACCTCTGTTTTAATTAAAAATGACATCTTGGCTTTCTTCCAAAGAAAAGTCAATTTTAGTTGCACGATAAATCGGCTTGTATTGCCTTTCATTCAGTTCATCAGTTTAGTACCTCTGGACCGGTGCCCTGTTTCAACCAGGTTCATGTTTTTGTGCACAACAATCCTCTATTTCCAACATAAACTGATCCCTCGTGCTGCCCTTGACACAAGCAGGCGTTGGCAGAAATGGAGCGACACAATGCCGAGTGCAGAAGGGTTAAAAAGGGAAGCGCTTTAGAGAGAGGGAAAGGCGATAACTGACACATGAGTCAAAGTGGGTCAGCATGCACAGGGATGCAGACTTAGATTCTTAAAGTGAATTCACTCCAAGCTCTCCATGTTAGCAGCACCGCTCTGTTTTCCTCCAAGCTACCAACGAACGGATGATGTCACCTTTTCTTTATATAGGCTTGAGATATTTCCGTATGGAATGAAAAGAACAGGATAAAATAGTTGCACTAAATATTGCAACTACGTCGTGCAACTATTCTGCAATATATAACGCCTGAAAAATCAACCATTTCATAAAAAATAAATAAATCAAACATATTACAGTCCTTTCACCAGCTGACCTTTAGGGTTTATTTTTACATCAGTCGGGTGTCCTGTTCTTGCCAGAATGTCTCCCTGCTGTTCTTTTGGCTGTACTTTACATCAGTGTCTTTGTAAAATTGACCTTATTTTAAATCAGGTTACTGGGCTAGACCGGACGCAGGTGAAAAACCCTTAAAGTGACCGGAGGAAAACACGTGAGCTCTCTTGACAAGATCACAGTAAACACAACCTGCTCGACAACACGTGTCCAGTCATTTATTTTGATCTTGCTGCAGGTTATCTGTCACTCCCTGTGCAATCAGCTCCAACTTTGGCTCCTGTTTCTCATTTACTGCTCCTACAATAAATAAAACCGCAAACAACTGCTTCACTGCTTCTTTTTTGTGGCCCATGTAAACAACAAATCAGAAGAAGGCAGTTTTTCGTTTTTTCAGTTCTTAGGAGCATTTGCTTAATTCTGCCTAAAAAAACACATACTTGTTTCTGTTAAATATTAAAGATTGATCCACAATGAAATGTTTTCTGTTTCTGCAGGTTGATCTTGGAGAAAGAAGGTCCTCGCTCGCTGTTCAGAGGACTTGGCCCCAACCTTGTAGGAGTGGCACCTTCCAGGTATGTGAAGGATAATGTGCTGTCTTTTGGGTGTGTTCATTTGCTTCTTCTGTTTATTTTAAAGCCAACGATTTGCAAAGTAACTTGCAACAGTGATTGAGGTTGTTTTTGATGTCTGATTAAATGGCTTTATTACAATTTCATGGTCATGCAGAAACTTTAAGGGTCACTGCACCTTGATGTTTCTATCGCTTTATTCTTTTGCAAACATGACGATCCAAATCTGAAGCAAAAATCTGAAATGTTCGGAAAAAGAAAAGCAGATAACTGTCACGTGTTTGATATTATAACCGATACGGGAAAGTAGGTCATTTTAATCTTTTATGTTCACACAAAACATATTCAGAAAGCTTAACCCTGCCACGGTTATCAGTACGTACAAATCTCTGCGTCATTTATATGTAAACATTACAATTTTGGTGGAATGGCAGTCTTCTTGCTTTCTCAGCATTTCTATTTCTGTTGACATTATGCTAGCCCGCACATAAAGAAATGAACGTCCCAGCTGCAGCGGTGGAGGGGAAATCTCTGCTTCAGTCTGAGCGGAAATGAACAAATTCTAAATCGTGTTTTATTTGGTTAGCGTTGGGAAAGGGCTTAGGCCCGATCAAAATCTGAATAAAGCAGCAGCAACAGCAGGTGCCGGCCAGCTGCTGTACTCTAGTCATGTGACACTCAATTGAGATTTTATCCTCAGGCGCTGCCTGTCACTCCAACCTTCTTTTAAGCTCCCACTTAACACGATCTGCCCCGTTTCTCTTTTTGGTTCAGAAGTTTGTAAAATCTGATTTCCTTGTCAGAAAATAAAGTAGTTATTTCCTTATCTTAGAGGAAGGCTGGGAATTCAGTAGTTTGGCTCTTTGTGTCCTAATGTTCTGTCTGCTTTCTGTTACTGATTAAAAGAAATAGAAGTACGGACCAGAACATGAAGTCCAGAATCTGATTCAGTGGCAGCCAGGAAATGTGTTTGATTTTCAAGTTATTTAGCCAGTCATGTCTGTCTACCTTTAATAAATAGTCATGAAACTATGAGATTTAAGTTCACAGATTCAAGTTCAGTTTTCATTAAGGCGCTTTTGACAGATTCTTTCCAGAAGGTGGACTAAGACATGATGCTGGTTCTTTAAGTTCTTTATAGCTCTCAATTCAATATGAAATTAATGGATTACAAGAATATATTCATTTATCAGACTTTTGTTAAGCTAAAAAAGTAGATTAAAGTAGCTTTTCTAGTAATACAATGCAAAGGTTAAAAAAAAAATACCCAACACATTATTTTTACTATTTGACCTGCAAATTACACAGACGATTAAAGGAAATGTGGGTGATTGCTTGGGAGTTACTCAGTCCCCATCAATAGCATATTGAAGCCAGATGGGTTTAAGATGTTCTTTGAAGTGTAGATGTTTGAATCCTATGTCCTAAATTAACTTATCGCAGAGTTTGATTTACCGCGGCTGTCAAAGTTTTTAGTTTTCTAGTTTAGTTTTGAAACTAATACATTTGTTTTAAACAATCTTAACACTGGTATTATGCGACTGCTAATAAAGGAGGATGCAAACGAAAGAAGCAAATTAGTACATTTCGTAGAGCAGAGAAAATTAGCTTGAAGTGCCTTAACATCACTCTGTCCCCAACAACTTAAATGTACAATATAACTTAATGGAATAGAAATATGCATTGTTACGTAATAAAATAGCTTTTTGTTAAGAGTTTGCATCAAAACCTGTAGTGTTGATGCAAACTCAGTTTTTCATCTTTTATTTTATATTTGGGAAAAATTAAAAAAACAATATCGTCCTCTGATACTAATGAGTGCGTGAACCTCCTGCGTTCGTCTGCATCACACACACAAGCTGCGCAGACATTCACACACACCGCCTCACAGCACGAGTTTCTGTGCGGTGTCATCGGGTTTAATATGAGTCTGCAGAAAATGTTGACTAAATCCCGGGATTATTTACAGAGCGAAGATCAGCTGAGGTCGAGGCTAAATTAGAGACATGGGATTTTTGCTCACATGCACACACAGAAACATGATCTGATCTAATTTTAATTCTTTCTTTTTATAGTTAATAAATGTCATTTTATGCAGATGGAGTTTATTTATTTTTTATTGTTGGCTGTGTGGGGTGTATGTATAATTAGGTTTCACTTTTAATTTCCAGTAACGTCTCTTCTGCTTTTGGCCTGCTTTTATGATCCGCAGGGCAATCTACTTCGGAGCCTATTCAACAGCCAAGGAGAAGCTGAATGGCGTTCTGGAGCCAGACTCGACCCAGGTGCACATGTTGTCCGCCGGGATGGCAGGTACTGACGGCTCCCTCTCTCCTGCCCTTCTGTCTGTCTGTCACCGCGTGTTTTTATCTGCCTGTTGACCGTCTGCCAGGCTGCCTGGGCAGTTTTGTCTCACCGATGGGTTTCATTCAGAAAACGTATTAAGACAGTATTCTGTGTGTCTTCATTAAGACAACCTTAATCTCTTTTTTTAAATTTGTTTTTTTATGACTCATTGTCATAGTTTATAGTATTCCAGGCACAAACCCTCCCTCTTATCTGAAGCATGGTAAAAGCTAAATGATATTGTCTGTTATAAGAAGACATTATCCAGCTGTTTCATGTGTCAAAAACATCTACTAATTATGCACAGTAATTGGTCTATTAGAAAGCACAATTTAACACTCTAAGGATCAAACTGATCTTAATAAAAAATGTTTGCATGTATTTGCTTGAAAACTAATAACTATTTTACATTTCACTGCTATGCTGTTATATTTGAGAGTTGTGGAACGTCCTTAAAATCAAACTCGTAGTGAAATATATTTTTCTGATTAAATGAAATTGTCTCTTAATGGTGGCTTTGCTTTGAACACAGAGCTGAGGAGAAACGTCCTCTAAGCAGCAGTCGGACTTTCATTGAATTGAACCTCATGAGTTAAAAATTTCTGACTATAGCAAACTTTTGCAGTGCCTTGCAAAAGTTTCCATACCGCTTTAGCTTTTTCGCTTTTTGTTGTGTTAAAACCACAAACTTTAATGTTTTACTGGGCTTTTATATTACAGACCAACACAAAATATCACATAATTGTGAAGTGAAAGGAAAAGGATTTATGGTTGTGCACATACAAATCTGAAAAGTTGGCCATTCATATGTATTCAGCCCCCTTCACTCTAATTTTCCTAAGTAAAGTGCAGTGCAAGTGACTACCCTCAGCTAATAGTTTTGGGGAATGCAGCATAAAAAAACAAAGTAACACACCAGACAGAGGTAAAGTTATGATATTGAAAACAAATATTAGTGTAAAATGGTTTTAAATGTCTCTCAAAACAGACATTTGACATCTGACAATAAAATGGCAGACTCGCAAATCTACCAAGACACGTTTATTTCACTTTAATTGACAAACCCTGGAAGGAGGAGCCGCAGAGAATCCGTTTACGGGACATCTGCTCATTGCTGATTCTGAAAATCTGTCCTTTATGTAAAAGTCGTAACAAGAAATCCTTTATTCATCGGAGAAGTTCGTAGGAGCTCCCGGCTCCTCATTCATGTCGACTCACATTTTTGTCTTCCTCCTTGTTTAGCTTAGCATCGTCCTTCCTGTCAAGGACACTCACAAAGGCAAACAGATACTCCTGTTTTGCAGAATAATATCATTCTACTCACCAATGCAAAGGAATTTCCTGCACATGTTTACCGTTTACAGCCTGGTTTCGGTAGATCCACTTCACTGATGTAGTGGGACAAATATATTCCATTGTAAAAGGTGCCTGGTCAGAGCAAAACAAATGTTTTTTTGCCCACATTCAAATAATGTGTTTCTGTAAACAAACGCTGCTAATCGATGCTAATAGATGCTGTCCTCCTAATCTGATGGAGCTCGAGCTCTTTAGCAAAAAAGAATGTGGTGATTTTAGTCTCTTCCTGAGCAAAGTTCATAGAGACAGACACAAAATGCTGAATGCAACTGCACAACATACATCGGGGAAAAAACATCTTTTTAATTCCTCTTCACAGTTATGTGCTCGGTTTGTAGTTGCACCATGACAAAATGTGAAAAAGTTCAAGGGATAGAACGAAGTACTTCTCAAGGTATATTTTAATTATATGAAAAAAGTGTTTAAAAAAATGATCCTCAAAGTTTAGGTTGTGCTTTCCACGTCTCCTATCCCCACTGTCCCTCATGTCCTCCATGTTTTTATTTTATTTTTTTTAACCCCCGTCCTTGCCCCTCTATCTTTTTCTTTTTTTCTCTCTTTTTTTTTTTTAATTTTCAGGCCTCTCCAGAGGCGTCTGTAAATAGTTTAACCTCCCAGTTGTGACTTAAACAGTGTGGTCTGGGCCCCCCCTTCTTTGCTTTGTGTGTATAGAGAAGAAAACACGGCCCCCAAAGGTCAACCGGGGCCCCCGGCACTCGGGCGGACGCGTCAGGTAGCACCCCATTTCTTTACACTGGTATGATGAAAACCATGGTGATTTTTATCAATACTAGAACTGATTTGTAATGGTATTACCATTTCTTAGGGTGTAGTGTTTGCTCTAGCTTTAGGAGACACACCTCCCCCTTCCCTTTAAGTTCTTACAGCAGCACATTAAAGGTAAAGACACACTTGTGTTGATTGATTGACTTTTTTTTTCTTTTGTTTTGTTTTTTGTCAGCACAAAAGAAATGCTAACCTTGTCTCTGTGCAGAGGTTTGCACACAGTTTGTTCATTTTGTCTGGCGTCATCATCCTTTTCTGATTGGTATTGCTTCAGTCAGTTCTTTTCAGGGGAAGCTGTTATCGGTCCACGCTGATATCAGTCTGTAACCCGAGAACTGGTGATATTTCAGCAGAAATTCTGACTAAAATATCCCAATTTTAAACATAAAGTCAAATACGAATTATTTTTTTTAACTCTGCATCAGTTTTGAATACAAGTCATATTTACGTGAGTAAAATGAATGTATAAGACTCTACTGCAATTTTCTAGTTTTTTACAACCTTCCTAAAGAGGAAGATGAGGAAGTGCTTGACAAATATTTCTTAAAACATCCTGTACTCATATCTGAATAATTGTATACTCCATTTAAAAACTTATTTCATGTGTCTATCTTAACCACATCTCTAATAAGCTCTTCTTGCAACTAACTGAGAATTATGAAACTGGAGCTTGCTGACTGAATTTAACCCTGACTCAGGATAATTGCTTCCAGTTTCATAAACTAACTGTATAGAGGAGTTCCCCTTATGGCCCCCTGGCTTGGAACTGTGGGCTTCTTTGCAATTGGAGGAGAGCGGCTGCTCCCACTCTCCACCTCGCTCAGACTTACTTTCTGAAACGCTCCCCTGTGTCAGAATGTAGGTCAAACCCCTCTGGAAATACTGCACGTGCATTAAAGGCTTATGGGAGACTTTAGGTGCAGTACTTGCAGCAGCATGTCCATACACAGATGCAGCTTTCTCTGGAAAAACAAAGAAGTGGAGTTGCGCAATGTCAAAAGGATCGGTGTTGACTAGCTT
Organism: Poecilia latipinna; assembly: GCF_001443285.1. NCBI lineage: Eukaryota > Metazoa > Chordata > Actinopteri > Cyprinodontiformes > Poeciliidae > Poecilia > Poecilia latipinna. The sequence goes on from NW_015114651.1 coordinate 64,493, forward strand.
TGTGGTTCAGCTCTTAGTGCAGTCAGTTATATTTTTATCTTTGTGCGCCGTGTCAGACTTTTGTCTTCCACATTTATTGTTTCAGATGCATCATAAGGCGCAACTTTATCATATCATATAGAGTAAATATTAGGGAGTCACCGATGTGAGAATTTGGGCTGATGTCCAGGGTTTCCCCCAGAAATTTGCTAAGCCCGGTGGTCGGGGCGTCGAGGCGGTCCACCGGCGGTCCACCATGTTTTTGTATTAAAAGATATTAAGTTACAGGAAATGTAAAAGTATTTCTGTGTAATTATATGTTACGGGAAAAAATCTCCAGTGAAATGCTATTTAAACCCACAACTAGTCTAAAAACAATAAATTTGCACTTCTGTTTAATCCAACTTAAGTCAGCGGCTCCATCAGGTCCCCAGGGCTTCAGGGGCCCCATAAACGCTAATATTTTAAAACAGACCACAGATGCATGTAACATTTGCTTATTGAGATTATCAGTGCTGTTAAATTTGATTAAATTGTTTAGGCATACATAAATTAAATTATTTTAAATTGTTTAACATTTAAATACAAGATTTTAAGGAGAAAGGTTTGAAGGTTTTAGCTTTCAAGTTTACTTTGCAAAACTTCAAAGAACAATATTCATAGATAGATTGTTTTGTTACCATAGCAACAATTTGATGCTGTGAGTTTAATCTTTGAATTTACAAATAAGGCCAATTAAACTACTCCCTTCTCCCATATTTCACTAAATCTAACACAGAAGCTGTTAGAGGTGCCGATATTTTTAGGAACAAAAGGGGCCCCTAAGTCAGATTCTGCTCCAGCCCTCATACAGCCTTGGACCGGCCCTGCATGATGAGGTAATCTGCTGCACTACGCAGAAATGCGCAACAAACAGGAGATTTAATTCAATGCTGCTAATGTGGCTTTAGTAGCTCTTCCATTTCGTGTCTGTTGAGTTTTTAATCGTCACAGAAACTATTGTGGTTGGTCGAGTTTATGGGACAAATTTCTCAGATCTCCGCATCGTGTAACCGGAAAAATAATACTAAAAATGATGATAAAATAATATAAAATCAACGTGATGCGTGACTCCGAGGAGAGCGCGAAAGCTCCTCATCAGGCTGAACCTGCATGATGAGGTTAGCGCTGCTCGTGATCCACAAACGCTACGGCAAACCGGGACCACAGACATAAACTTTACAGGGAAGACAGACACAGAGCCACATGCTGGGCAGCGTGTTGAGATGTAAACACCGCATATAATTGTTCGTTCACAAAGATAAATCATTCTCACAGCTCCACAACGCGCCTCTGAATTCGCTACAAGTTATTCCTGCGCTTCACATTGAGCTGCGCAACCAGAGCTAACGCGGCGGGTTTTAAACTCTTACCTAGAGTTCTCCAAAGGATCATAATGCCTCACAGTCGGTTTATGTAAATATCCATACAGGTCAGCCTGTGTCCAGTTTGAGTGAAAGGAGGCACGCGCGGTCCGCACTGAGGTCAAACGGCGGCAGCGCGCGAGGCAAAGCGCAGAGGCGCCAGCTGTGATTGGTCTGCGCTGTCGGGTTTTAAATGCATAAACTATAAACCTATTATAAACCTATCCTTTAGGAATAAATCTGCTCTGCTAGTGAAATGCTAAGAGTAAAAGAGACGCTTGCAGCCTGGCTTTAAAAAAAAAAAAAGATTTTTTTTTTCCTTCTTAGAAATGTAAACAAGCAACGCTTAGCCTGGCGGGTTGTAAAGCATGGCGGGCCACCAGGTTTATAATACACTGGGGGAAATCCTGATGTTGATATCCGATATAGCCGATAACCGATATTTACATATATTGTTTACGTTGCATATTCCTTCTTCCCTTTTGACATCTTGAAAAAAATGACCTTGCTGCTGACTTCACCAGAAATTTTCTGCTTCATTTAAACTCCCCACAATCCTTTGCTGCATCACTATGACTGTCACATAATTAAACAAATACCACATGACCAACCTTTTGTCCTTCGCCTCCAGAACCAAATGGCAAAACGATAGAAATAAATATCGGTCGTTAATATCTGCCCTGTTTTATTTTTTTGAATGGATACCAATATAGCAACATGATAGAGCGGATATATCCTATATGTATAATATTGGCTGAGACTCCAGTGTATTTACTTGGGATTTTATGTGACAAAGTAGTGAATAATTGTGAATCAGAATGAAAACAAAACATAATTTTCAGCATTTATAATGCAAATAAAATCTGAAAGATTTGGGGTAACTTTTCAGTCTTTCCACTCTTACTCTGATGCTCATTAATAAAATCTAAGGCCAATGCCTTCAGAGGCCACCAAAATAGATAAATGCACCTGTGTAGAATTAAACTTTGTATTAACACAGCTGTTCTGTCACTGTAGAAATCCACAGCTAAGGTGTTTGCAGGATTGTTTTTCCTCCCCATCACATAAAATCACATCAAAATACTTAGAGGTTCATGGCTGTAACGTCACAAAATATTAAACAAGGGGCTGAATTAGATTCAGACCGAGTTGTAATATTGCTCCATCTCCATGACATCATTTACCACCATCACTGATTTCTGTTTTGAGTTTGTCTCCACGGCAAGGTTAGCATTTCCACCTGCCTCGCTTTCTTTTCAAACCTACTTCAATAAACACCTGATCTTTTCTTGTCACTTTAGAATATGACAGACAATGGACTCAGTAATTGTGAGAGGAATACTTTTTTTTATTTTTAGCTTATTGTATTTACTTGGCGTTCAGATAGACCTGAAGTTTGGTTTACTTTTTATTTTCCTTCTTACAAGGGATAAAGTGAAAACAGAGCGTGTAAATTAATTTAAAGACATGAACTGCAGCTGGAGTAAGCAGATGGTGCAGTGAGTTGGGCTACAGCTAAAAGAAAGATGGGAGGAGGGGGCTCACTCCCTCACCTCCCATCTCTTCTCCATCTTCTTGCTCAGAAAGTGGGTTTGGGTGGGAGGTTGGTGGGCTTTGGGGTAGATGTGACTGCTGCTTGTGTGTGACTGTGGTACAGAAAAGCCTGTGTCTATTTTAGGGCTTTACTGTAAAGCTCTCACGCCTGCGTGATTGGGTGGGAGACCCCCGCCATCTGAACCCCCCATATCTGCAGGCTTCTAGCTGCAGCGGGGAGGAGCTGGAGGAGCTTTGCCCCTCCCTCGTGAGTACACGCCATTAGACGCTACTTCATTTTACTTCCCTCTCTTGTCTTCTTCCTCTGTTTTGTTCTTCTCTTCTTCTCTCCAACAGACCTGTGTAATTCGTTCTGATGCAGCTGCCTCCACATAGGTCTCTGTTGCATTGCTACACTAGATCTGTCTGTTAGACCATCTCTTGCATTAGACGTTTCCTGCAGATGGCTAGCATTAATGATTTCTCTCCTCGACTTATTGCTGATTTTGGCTCATTTTCCTAAAATGAGACAAAATGCACATTAAGCCACGCCATAGCATACAAAAGAAAATGTACATTATTGCATCTAGCTGCTAAACAAAGACGCTGTTAAAATGTACATTCTACCAAAACGGCAGGTTAATCTAGCAATTAAAAAATATTTAAGTGATAACAGAATGATTTGCTTGATTAAAAATACAGTAACATTAAATTTCTGACCATTACTGCAAGTGCAGACTTAATTTGAAAGGTCTCTGTTGGTTTTAATTAGTTTAAAACGTTCTCCCAAAAACCTAATTTCATTCTGTTTTACCCTCCTGGTTATTTATATCTAATAGTCTCTAGTTCACCTGTGGTGCCTAAGTAGTGAAAAACTGGTTCATTACATGATTTTCTGAAGAATAACAAAAATTGTGCAATTTAGATGTTTTGTCATTAAATACAGAGTACAATGCTGTTTTCATCTCTTTCTTTAGAACTGTAATTAACTGCTAAAAGGTTTTTCCATTTCTAGATTGGTTGAAATTGTAACTTCACATAACGTGTTTATTGTAAAATGAAGCAATGATTTTTCTCCCAAAAAAAAAAAAAACACAAGGTCACAGAGCCAGGTTTGTCTCCATCACTGGAAATCTGCTAATACAATAGAAGGCTATTGGACAAAGATATAAAATCCAACTAAAAGAATCGCAGCATATACTGTATACTTTATTAGACAAATTATAGCTCTTTAAGTTTTTTGCACACATAATAGAGGAGCGGATATTTCAAAAATATTCCGATTTTTCTCTCCAAGATCCATTAATAAATAAATATTCCATCTAACTATTTTACAAGAAAATCATTAATGTATGAGAACAGTCAGCACTGTATTGCTCTGCACTTAAACACAATTCTACAGTTTCACCATCTTTCATTAGCAATTAACATAGCTAGCATTATTAGCTGTGAAGGTTGGCATTCTGGCATTCGTGTATTACCCATGAAACAGGCATTTCTATATCCACCATGTTTTATGGAAATTTTTTTAAAAAGATGCCACTATGGGCTTATAAAAACTATGTTGCTGCAACACTTGTAATGAGTTCGGCCTTCCTGTTATCTGCTGAAGTCTCACTCTCTGTTTATACAAAGCGGCTTAAATGAAAAGCTGACATTTTTCAGTAGAAGATGCTTTTGCAAAGCTGACTCAGCTTTGTGTGATTCCTTTGATACATTTGTAAATGCCTGATACTAAAATTAGTCAACTTTAAACTTTGTTTCCTGAGTAACTTCAGCACTGAAACGTGTTGTTGACAAGTGACCTGTTAGTGTTTCTGTATGGTGCATTCACTGACTGCAAAAACAGATCAGATTTTTGAGTTGCCAACACGAGGATCCCAGGTCAAGGGCGTTTAAGATAGAAATGTTCCTATTTAGGTCACTAACTAATTTATCAATGCATTTCTACATCTTGGCGTTAGTGAAACTAAGGGGAACATTCCCATGTTTTGACTTAAGCATGTATAATAAAAAGAACTTTGAAAATGGGCATCAAAAACTTTCCTTTCAGATCAGTACAGTTGCAGACGAAGTTCTGATGGCCCATAGCGAATCATGATTTTTAAAATAAATCAACTTTTCTGCAGTGTAGCAAAATTAGGCTTAAGAGGAAGTTGCTGTTTTGCTTCTTTTTGCAACTTGTTGACATTGTTCAAAATGACAAAAATCAACAGAGCACTCACAATTATGGGTGCTTTTGATGCAGTTTTTATTCAAGTAGCCAAATACATTTCACTACAGTACTGTTTACCATGAAAGAGCATGCTTTTGTCTTTAACTCATTATTTAGTATTTTTAAAATTCTATTTAATTGATGCAGCTTTAATTTGAAATAATCAAATTTTTAAAAGGGTTTGACTCAAAAAAGACAGCCAGTTGGTCCTGTTGTGTGAACTGCTTTCTCTCTGTCCTTGCACAGTGTAGAATTTCAGTGCAGCTTATGTGTTTGTGTTACTTCACGTCTCGAGGGATCTGTCTGAACCTCTGACTTCTTCTTAACTTCCCAGGATTCACCGCCATCACAGCCACCAACCCGATCTGGCTGATCAAGACCCGTCTGCAGCTGGACTCCAGGTGAGGAACCGATGTTTTCTTTTGACAAAAACTAACTTCATGCTGCTATTTTGCCATGATGGTTAACTCAAACGATTTCAAATTTGGTCACATTATATATTGTATTTTGGCATTTTTTTGTGACAAACGACTAATTTTTGTGAAGTAAAATGATGCATGCGATTAATTGCTCTTGCGGGACGCGTGAGGGGGGAGGCGGGGGGTAACATATAGCACTTTAACTTAAAGCAAAGTGTATGTGTTGTAATGGTCTAGTCAAAGCCAAGATATAATTTAATTCGGTCTTAATTTCTCCCAAAATGAATGTTTGCTGCTCTAACATGACAAAAATGTCAGAAATTGCAACACTTATGGCTACATTGCAAGGCTCTCTAAACTCAGAGTTTCCTCTCTGATCACAGGAACCGAGGAGAGCGGCGCATGAACGCGTTTGAGTGCATGCGGCGGGTGTACCAGGTGGACGGCCTCCGAGGTTTCTACAGGGGGATGTCGGCCTCGTACGCTGGCATCTCTGAGACTGTGATCCACTTTGTGATCTATGAAAGTATCAAACGAAAACTGCTCGAGTCCAAAGTCCACAACAGCATGGACGAAGAGGACGAGACGTCTAAGGATGCGTCGGACTTTGTGGGCATGATGCTCGCAGCGGCCACATCCAAGACCTGTGCCACCTCCATCGCCTATCCCCATGGTGGGTTTCGCTTCATTTTTCACTATTATAATGCTGGGGCTGAAAGAGTTAATCACCTTGAGTCAATTATTGAAATAATCATCAACTAATTTAGTAATTGATTGTTATTGTGGTATGCAAGCTCAATAAAAAAAAAACAATTTGCTGAAATTCAAAAACATAGTTGTTTTTGAATTTAAGATAAAAAAAAAAACTTTGCCAGTAAATCTGTTCTACGCAGAACAGTGGGCAGAAACATTTCCTACTAAGCATCTTTTGCTGTCCAATTATTTATTGGTTAATTTAAAAAGAAAACACGTTTGCCCTACACTGTATTGATAAGTCAAGCAGAAAGGGGTGAGCTTTTCACATGTTGATGTTAGAAGTATTAATTTTTTTTACCTGTAGATGCTGTTATTGCATTTTTGACAGTAAAATGTTTATTTTTGTATTTTAAAAATATTATTTAATTAAAACTGCTTATTTGCATCATATATTTCTAAATTGTATTAAAAAAAAGGCTCAAGTACCCAAATGAAAAATCTGCAGAATATTTTCATCCAATGAATCTTAAGAATAATCGGTAGAATAACCAATTATTAAAATAATTGTTAGTTGCACCCCTATTATCATGCTTGGGAACGTGGCTACTGAGAAATTCACTTACTAAAAGTTGTAAGTCCTGGGCTCTTTCACTATGGAGAGTGTCAAGTGTTAACAAAATGTGTTTCTCCGTTTCCTCTCAAACTGCAGAAGTGATACGCACGCGACTACGAGAAGAAGGCAGCAAGTACCGCTCCTTCTTCCAAACTCTTCTGACAGTCCCCAGAGAGGAGGGGTACCGGGCGCTGTACCGCGGCCTGACCACGCACCTCGTCAGACAGATTCCCAACACTGCTATCATGATGTGCACCTACGAGGTGGTGGTCTACCTGCTCGGCCGTTAGCGAGGCGTGGATTTCTCCTTTCGGTGACTTAAAAAAAAAAAAAAAAAAACAGAGAAGGAAGCTTTTAGGCTCGGGATGGTAGGTATGAACTGTAACAGAGAAGACCAAAGGAAATCTGAAGATACTCTGATGGAGCAGAGAAGTAGGAAAGAGGAAGATGCACCCTACGGGGAGAACATCAGCATCATCAGGTGGAGAGTAAACGTCTGAGGAGAGGTGCAGATGGTAGAGATCTGTTGGATTTGACTTCAAGCTGAATTCAGTGGCCTGAAAAGAAATGATTAGTTTCTATCGATTTAAAATGAAAAACAGTAAAACAAGAAAATCTGCATTTTCACCCTGTTGTAGACATTCTACAAGGGGAATGTTTGAAGACATCTTTCATTAATTTAACTTAATAACCAAGTTAATAATTTAACTTAACCAAGGCTTAATTTAACTCTGTTTCAGTAGTCTGCACTTTTTCAGCTATTTTTAGGAAAGTCCAATAAAGCTGAAGTTGACTTTAAGACAAAGGCGCCTGTATGTTTTAAGGTCACTTCAACCTCTCTAGTTTGCACTAAAGAAAGTTATGCTTCAAACATTCTCCTATAAACACTGCATCTACAGTTGCATATCAGAAAAAATAAGAACATCATCAAAAAGTTGATTTATTTAAGTGGGTCAGTAAAAAGTGATGATTGCATATTGTGTGGATATGTTACACACAGAGTGAAGCAACTTTCCATTAATATACTTGCATACAGCCCTGAGCAGCCACAGTTAGTTAGTAACTCTGTACTGTTGTGGGGAAGACGTCTCATTTCACAGACAACGGTCACTTTCGCACCACAAAGCTCATCGTTTAAGAACGTGGCTCTTCAGACGACTATATCCAAAAAAATTAATGGAAAGTTAAGTGGAAGGAAAACATGTCTTCGAAAAGGTTCACAAGAGGGAGAGGCAGAGTGTTGAAAAGATTGTGAAGCAAATGCCATTTAAAAAAAAATATTGCTCACTTTCTTGACCTCCCTGGTTGGTGTCGACATTGTTCACTAGAATCTGACCCTCTGTTTGGAATTATGCCTCTGATCATCCTGAAAAATACAATTTAAAGATCCTCAATTGTTCAGCTTGTAGACACCTCTCAGACCTTACTCCTCTTGTGTGGAAACAGGAAGTTGTGTCCCTAATGAGATAAGAAGCCTTCCTTCTGGTTGTTACTGCGTCCTAAAATTACAGAGTATCTTCTGCCAGAGAGTTTCTACTTGAACCTAATGTGACAGTTTGGGGAAAATGTTGGGAGGTCGACGATGTTGAAAGGTTCCTCATCTAAAAGCCTGTTTTGCGTGCGAGTACTTGGATGATGTATTTGTGTTCAAGAGTGTGTGCCTGCATGTCAATCAAATATATACTCCAGATTTCCATCCACTGACTAGCTGTTAATCTCGCAATACAGAGCAGTTTGGGGGTGTTGATAGACTGGGAGCCTAGGTTCCCAGTCAAACCAGTCCTTCCTTCCCAGTGGCTTCCAACTGACCTGATAACATGCACTTTTGTGGCCTTTCAAGGCTCGTGCTTTGCTTTCTGTCGTGTGGACGGACGAAACTTGTACATTGTGAAAGAAAAGAAAACAAAAGTATTACTGTATTTTAAATGGCATTTTGCGCAACCGTTCTCATAGCAGATGTTTGTACAGTTTAGACTTTCCATTTGTTGTGAAGGATGTTCAGATGTTTGTAAATAATAACATAGTGTCTATGAATATCGCTTTTTGTTTCTTCCTCGGTCCCTCTTCCTATCATGCTTTTGTTTGCCTTTGCGAATGATTGTTTTCATTTTGTGCAATCGAAGATGTTTTGACATTTGACTGTTGATGCGCATATTAATGTGGCTTGGCTACTTTTTCCTGTGTTTATATGTTGCAGAGAGATGGCAAATGCTGCATATCCAGTGAATTTGAAGTGTTAGGCACAGAGCATTGGCTTGGTTTGTCATGTTCGTTAAGAACAAATTTGTTCTAGTTTGCAGAAAAATTGGCTATTTTTGTCAGAACGTTTACATGTTCTTTTACGCTCAGATTCTGCTGGGTTTATTTTTTTTTCCCTTTCTTTTTTCTTTCTTTGCAGTTTGTTTTGAATATCACAATTAGGTGGTTTGTATGGGGCAGTTCTGAAACTCGGTTTCTCCACTGAAAGAAAATGGAGAGCTTTTGAACGCCCCATACGAACTCCACGTGTTGCAGTATCATTTCAAAGGTAAACAGATCTTTTGTAACCAGTGTTAGCTTTCCAGTTTGAGTCTGGCATGCTACCAACCTACATTTTTTCATTTTTTTTTTGTCTAAAGAAAAGAAAGAAGACATGCTTGTTTTATGTCCATGTGTTGCCGTAGAACACTACAAGCTTTGATTATGTCTCAGCTGTGCTGCCGTAGTACTTGAGGTCACATTACCTGAATGGGACATAAGAAAACAACTGGAGCAAATCATGCAAACATTTCACTTGATAATTTATCGTTGTCTTTGGCAGGTTCCCTTGGATAGGATGCAGCCTAAAAAAGGGTTGGACTATGCTAAGATTATTTTTTCCCAGCTCTGTAATTTGTGTTGTTTTCATTTTTGTTTTTTTAAACACAAAAGCCAATAAAAATCTATTTACAACTACAGATTTTTGTGTTTTTGTATTTATTGTATTGGTAAATTATTATTGCCAAGATTTTGGGTCATATCCCAAGTTTATGTCCCAGTCAAGAAACTGTATATAATTTCCTGTTCTAAATATACAACTGAAAACTCATTTTTCAGTACCTTGTGTAAAAAGATTAAGAACCAGTCCCACCCAGCCATCTGACATTAAATATGGTGTATTTTTATTTTTTCATTTTTATGTCAGTTAGATTTGCCAGGTGATATTGTTTAAAAGAGTCCTGCCAAATGCTAAGGACATTTCTGTGAACTTTAATTTAAAGTCTATTAAAAAATTATCCAAAACAATCTTGTTATTCTGGTATTTAGAAGTCCTATAAAACAGAATGTTTTGTCTGATTCAATGATAGTCTGCGGCAAAAAGAGACTGTATTTGGCGAATGTAACATCTGGTATGTTTGTGTATTATAGTTCTATGTTCTAAAATTCAAAGGAAGACTTGTTTGAAAATGAACAGATTTACGAATGTAAAAATGAGAGCAGACCATTTGTTTGTAATTACCTACAGTAACCAGCAGGTGGAGCTAATATCCCGCTGAATCATGATGTTCTTGTTTCCGGTTTCGAGTCAAATTCAATCAAATTAGTAATTTTCAAGATAATTTCCTTGATCTGGTAAGTGTACTCCAAGACTAAGCCTAATAAATAATAAAAAAAATGATTAGGGACCAAAACAGTTTTTTTTTTTTATTAATTTATTTTTTATCAGTAGTCAAAAGCTGAATTAGTTTCAGATACTTTTAAAAGTTCTACGCTGCCTAAAGATTTTCTATATTTTGTCATTTCAGAGTATGTTATGAGGATTTTATGTGATAGACCAATTATGAAGCCTGGATGGAGAGTGTGAACATCAATTTTCAAGTCTTTCCCCATGGATCCTTCTCAATTAGTTTCAAACTGAGACACACACACACACACACATATATATAAACATACTAAACAAACATTTTTAAACTGTGCAGTACAAATCTTGCTGTGTGGTGAGAGATTTGAGACCCATGGAGTACTGACCTGAGGGAGGCTGAGGATGCAATCCAAGCAGCAGATAAGGAATGGGGGAGTCGGTTTACACCCTGAGTGGAAAATGTGTTTATACTGACACTTTAGACTGGAATTGTCTTAGCTGTGGTTGTAAGTGATACATAGAACTGTGTCAGCTTTGGCAAAAACAGTGGTGGTGTTGCTACTTTTTCATCTAAAAAAAAACAAGTGAATTAAATACAATGTAATTAAAGGAGCTTAGAAGTGTTTATGCATCCTAAAGCGTTTTAGATTTTCTAATGAATAAAGTGGTGTATGCACATGTCTTAATGGCATTATGGCCATTGTTGAAAGAAAGCTTTGAAAAATCCCATTTAATGCTTATCTAAGGCAACGTAGAGGGGAAACACAGCAAACATTTTAAAGAAGATACTTTTAAAGAAGATACTTTGGTCTAAAATCAAAATGAAACTTTCTGGCCAACATGTAAAGTTCTATGTGCAGAAAAACTAACACTGCTCTTTACACTTACCCTAACCTCCTGACGTATGGTGGTGACAGCATCGTACCATGGAGATGCTTTTATTTTTAAGAGACAAAGAAGTTTGTTGATGGGTATGATAGATGGGAAACATTTAGGGCGATTATGAAACAATACCATGGCTGCAAAAGATGGACAATTATATGTTATTATAATTATAATTATGTTATTATTATTATTATATGTTATAATGACCCAGGCAAATTCACACCTCAATCCAATGACAAATCTGTGGCAAGACTTGAAAACCTTCATGTCTGAACAAGTTTGAGCTGCTTTTCCAAAGGCAGAGAAAGTGCAGAGAAGCTACTACGTGCTTCTAAAAAGTATTGAATCCTTGTGGCAGGACACCAATGCACAGCTCCAAAATTTCCCATCGCTTCCTGTTTGTCTATCACGTGAAATCCCTAAAATAAGGCGCATTTAAGTTGATGAAATCTGCATATTGAAAAGATATTAGAGTTTAAAAGAAAAAAAAAGGAATATAATGATAAACGTTCCAGTTGGATGCTTAAAAATAGTCTTAGATATTTTTTTCTGACTTTGCATATTTTGTTATTAATAGTAATTATGTTTTGCTTGTTTATTTTCTTTTGGACGTCTGAAAGACTTAAACTCTGAATCCCAATTTTCAAAGTAGTACATGAACATAACGTTAAATTCTGGGCCAATCGCTTCAGAGTGTAAGACTGCGTTACGATGGGAGCAGCCAATCAGGGCTCGCTCTGAGGAGCCAGCGGACACACAGCAGAGCGTCGGCTCCCATGGTTGCATGGGTATTTCGAGCTGCTTTTAACCGCAACAAAGACACCGTGGCTGTGTTGTTAAAACATCTGTAGCACCACTGGAATAACGTTGCTGTCAACAGCGGAGGAAAAGAGAGGAGACGTTTCTTCTAATTTCGAAGAAAAACCCGCTGGGAAAAGTAGCATTTGGTGTCAAGTAGAGTCGCGGCTTGGTGAGTGCTTCTGTGTTTACACCGGATGAACAGCCTTCAGGGTTGTTGTGATAGATTTTCTCCAAAAAGTGTCTTCTCTGCAGTTTTTATGCTAACATTTCAACCTGACAGAATAACTTTCCCTCACTTACACAAGCCTTGTGTGGAGTCTTTTGGTTTGTTTAAACGCCCACTAAAGTTTTCGCAGCGCACAACACAAACACCACATCCTCACCTGAAGAGGAATTCAGGTGATTGCTCTCTGTTTACGATTCCTGTGCTTGCGATAATAATTTCATCTGCACCATAAAGCAATAGGATGGATGGCTGGTTGCCTATTATTACTTCCTCGCTATGCTTCATGAATGACGAGTTCTTTGTAATGGTTACACCTTGACATTTACAAGGCTGTGATGGGTAAGGTGACATGGAAGATGGAGCGCAGATGGTGAGAGCAGGGAGGAAATGTGGTGTGAAGAGATGGTGGAGGCAAGAGCGATGCTGTGAAGGAGAAAAAGAAGGATCATAATAGTTGACAGAGAGAGAGAGAGTGTGAGAGATGTGTAAGACATGTGCAAAAACTCATTATCATCTTGTATTTTCCATGGAGGGTTAAAGTTGTATATGCAGGGTCAAACATATTTATATGCACCCTACTTACATTTAGAGATAAACTGTACAGTACTAGAGTGGACTGACATGGACCTGGATTTTAAACATAGTTCAAGCACTTCTTGATAGTACGAAAAAAAAAAATGCAATCAGGATTATTTTATCTCATTATCGGAAATCACTTTTATTTAATTAAAAGCAATTAATTGCTTACATTTACAAAACAGTGAATGGCCTTGAAAATATAAGTGCTTTTCAACAATCTGAAAAAACAAATATTTGTTTGTTTGATGGTAAAAAAAACCAAAAAAACAACAAGCCTCTTTACCATCTGCCATTCACTGACAACAAAAAAAACTATTGCATTCTACATTAGTTGCTCTTAGATTCTGCCAAGCTCCATTTTTCAGGTGGTTGAACAGATGTTCAACATCTGCAGCGGCCCTGCTGCCGGATGCTGGTTATTTATTTCTCCCCCATTGGGCATTTTGTTCTTTTGCAATTTTGGTTGATTAGTCGTGGACTTTTTCTTCAAGAAAGGATGCTTCTAAAATGTGTCAGTTCATACCTGCCTGTGGGACATTTCAAGGCTCTTTCACTTCTCTCTCTTTGGTGACTTTTCAAAACAAGACTTTAGGAAGCAGAGTCAAACGTCCAAAATGATTTAACAAATTGTCTTTTTTTGACTGTCACATTGTTTTTTGTGATTGTTTGAAGCGAAGATTGAATCTGAACTATACATCTAAATATTTCATAGCTCCAGTCCCCACATTGGTGTGTGACCAAGCTGGCATGAGAAGGATTGGGCTGACGTGGTTGTTTATGGTGACTGAAGTCCCTGTTTAAAAGAATAAATTGTTGTCAGTATGTCTTACTTCTTCAAACTTCAATTATCCAGTTCAGTAAACGATACCAGATTACAGTCAAAAAAAGAGCTGGCTGTTTTACATTGGCAAAGAGGATTTAGCAAGGATATCATTGGTCCAACCTGCAGGGGTGGGCGATAGAGAGTTAAAGTTTTATCACAATATCTTGTGGTACTATTATTCTAAAGATAAATGTGGCAGTAGAGTTATTTCTTACTGTATTTTTAAGTAGCTACATTGCTGTTGCTCCATGCCACAGCAGTCTTATCCCCACAAACAAATATCAGTGTTGAAAAACACAGTTTGCAGTACTTTTCTTTAGGACACCAGTTACTTTAAAAGTGTGATTTGTATCACTAAACTACACACAGCAACTGCATTTAATCATATTTTGAAATTTCTGGATATTTGTTGATGCGGTCATTGAGCAAACTGTGGGAAAAATAGTAAAAATAGTAACAGTTTTGAGGAATATCAATAATGGGAATTTATCATGCTAACAATAAATCTAAATTCTTATCACGTTAAGGAATTTATCACAATAAATGATAAACAATATGATAAATGCCCACCCTTAGTCCAACCTACATTCTTCACACCTTACAAATGTGTCACCATTTGTAAGGAAATAAATAGGTTTTCCAAGAGTCTGAGAGTTATTTACAAGAAGCATTGTCATGACAAAGAAATAATTAATATCAGATTTTCCTTCTTTTTTTTTTTTTTTTAGCTTAGTACAAAATTAGGTGTGCATAATTTTGAACCAGGGTGAGTTTGACAACATTTACATTAAATTCAAACGTCGCCCAATTTCTCCTTTTATAAAATTCAAAGAAATTGTGTCATCGGTCCACCCTGCAAAATGAATGGTGAAATTGGCCCCATTAAATGACGTCTGTGTCTGTGGTGAAACGTCTGAGTTGCGCTCCTTGTGTTCTAGGCAAAGTGAGCGAATTTGCATGATGGATGTCCTGTTGAAATGAGGGAGGAGGCTGGTGTGTCAAGGCAAAGAGGGAGAAGGAGGAGGTGGGGACATTGTGATGGTGACAGGAGGTCATTTATCTGTCTCCGGGAGGTCAGCCTTGTCACCAGCATCTTGTCTCCCTGTTTGCTTCCCCTCTTACATCCACACGTTCTCCTTTTTCTGTCTACCGCCTCCATGATGCTCTCTTTGGAATCCACCCTAAACATTTCTGTCACCTCAGTCTTTGTGCACCTCATCATCTCCTCATTCTAATGTCACAATGTAGATTTAAAATGAATTCCCCTCCCGCTGCCGGGTTTATGCTTTTATGAGCTGTAACACAAAAATCTACATATAAGCTCCTTTTAATCACCTCAGGCTACCGATCACAATTTATTCGAAGCAGTTGAGGTTAGACTTCATATCAGAACCTCAAAAGCCCGGCGCAACGCACAGCCGCTGATTCCAGCTGCTTTCAAATCGGAACACCTTAAAAAACACTCCAGGGATTGATTCTTTTCATTTCTGGACACAGCTGGCGTTGTATGTAAACATCAACATAGTTTTCTGATGAACACTTTTCTCCTTCATTGTCATTATGCTCCAGCGCCCTCTGGAGTTGTCGTCAGCTGTGGTAAAGAGTCTTTTTTTTTTTGTTTTGTTTTTTTTTTTTTTAATCTCAGTTGTGTAATATCCCACTGAAAAATCAAGCCTTAAATTTGAAATGTGTCACAAAAAATACTCATATGAAAAAACTGGTCACCAAATAAAATACTTAGTTCTTTCAGATGAAACGTCGAGGTCTAAATTTTCTCAAAGTGTCTCTGGAAAAAGGCTTTGATTTAATTGGTAAACATTAAAAATGCTTTTTCTACTCCCACTGAGATTCATTTTTCTTATTTACCATTTTAGTTTCATTCCCTCCCCTTAAATCATCTCCTATTTTCTAAGAAGATATTCAGTGAGTGCAAGTAGGAAAGTAATGATTCAGTTCTTAGATGAAGTAGTTTCATTAAACACATCACAGCCTATATTAAAATAAACATGCAAAGATCTCCGGTAATTCATCACGTCTTAAAAATCCCCTCTTTGAGATAATTAAAGGTTTTTCTGAAGGCGCCCCTGATGACTTGGTGTTAGTTTTGTATCATTAGGAATGAAGGACTTGGTGGGTGTTGCAGGTCATCCTCAAACCCACCAGGCAAAACTCGGTCTGAATTAATCAGCAGCCAGAACTTTGGTTACAATTTTAGGTCTATTTTTTTTTTTTTTCAGACGGCGGAACTATTGCTCCTCTACATCCTCCTTTGGAAGTTTTTATATCCAAGGATGGCCAAGGTGACTTGGTAATAAGGCAGGGAGCAGGAGCTGCTTTCCATCAGCCATGATTAGATTGAACCAGAATAGAGCATCCCAGACAACAGGCATGGAATATCAACGGTGAAGTTGATATTCCATGTTGTGCAGGCATGAATAAATGCAACATTGCTGCATCTGACTATTTGGGGGACAGAGTGCCTCTGGCAGTCAGCGTGTGGGTGTGGGTAAAACCTTGTCCGATCGCTGATCTATTGGAGGTCTTTTGTATATTTCATGATCCGGTATGTATGATTAATGTCCCTTCACCTCCTTTGAGCTTTTCACATTTTGTAATGGTTTAAGACTAAGCCAGGGTGTATTATTAGGATTTATAGCACAGACTAAACATAAGGACTGTTAAGTGGAAGTTTTCAATACTTTTACAAGAAAAAAAATCCAAAATTGAATATTTCTATTCACTCTGTCTCCGTTTAATTTTATATCCCTAAATAAAATCCAGTTCAGTTGCTTTGTTTTGTCCATCCATCTGGATTGTAAATTATCCTCTGGATGAATTCAGCTGTTCTGTCAAGATCTCAGAGAATATTGGGAAAACATAGAGAACAATGGACACCAAGAAATACAGCAGACAAGTCAAGCTCAGTCCTGGAAAAGTTTAAAGCAGGGTTAGCTTGTTAAACTGTGTCTATAACTTTGAAGATTTCATGGGGAATTGTTCAGTCTGTCATCTAAAATATGGGAAAACCATGACACAACTGGAAACTACCTGAACTGTTGGGCTGGGATAAGGAGAGGATTAATCAGAGAAGCAACTCTGGAGGAGCTGCAGAGATCCACAACTCGGAACAGAACAACTACCACTCGTGCCCGACATAATCGTGACCTTCGTAAAAGAACGACAGGAAAAAAGAAGAACTTTGTTGGTCTCCATCACATAAAGTCTTGCTAAAAATACACTACGGTCTCAGGCTCGTGGTTGTGACAAAATGTGAAAAAGCTTCACAAGGCTTTGTATGTTTGTGTCACTCTGTGTGTGTGTTTCTCTTTTCTTTTTTTTTTTTTTTTTGAAGGGTTCTGGTAATGTATGCATTCGCTCTGGCAGATGGAGTGGCATAAAGATTTACATTCAGGAGCCCTTTTTGTTGAGCCTCTGATGGACTGCTGAGCTTTCAAAAAAAATTCTCACTTGGGCACACTTCAGGGACGCTTCCCTTCAACACACAGACGTCACTCAAGAAAGACTGCTCTCTCATTCACTTCTGCTCTCTGAATGACATTAACTGTCCCATTCGGAGAGAAACGGGTGGCTGCTGTGCCGCTCCTGTCCTTGGCAGGCTCTTGCTATGTAAATGTGGTGCATATATATATATATATATATAAAAACGGAAAATGTTTGTGGGTTTTTGTCTACTGGTGACCTACAGGCATCACTGCACCAGACAGTAAACCTCAAGTAAGAGTGCATTTTACAGTAAGATCCTTGTCTAAATGAGAGATGGAAACATAATGAGCATTCCTGGCGCGCACCGTCAGATTTTCGCTTGCTCATCACTTATCCCGGCGAAGCTTGACGGCCCCTTGTCATCTGACTGTCATCCGGCGTGAAATGTGTCAAATTTTTTTTTTTTGGGGGGGGAGCGATTGTTGCAGCGAGTCGTTAATCAAAGCTCCGATCGCGGAGAGAACAGCCCGACAACCCTGCAGCATCGCTGGAGCCCTTGGGGGTGACAACAGGGGACACAAAATCATTAGTGTTGGAACAAACAGGCCTCGGTTCCAGATAGTTTCCCCTCCTTGTAAAGCGCCGTGATACGAGCTCATTTCACCTCATCTTGTTCCATCTCGTCACGCATCATTTGATTCCCTGTCGCTCCCAATCACCTGTTGTCTGATCTGATCGAAAGTTTGCGCTCTCTTTCTGTGTCTGGAGACTCGCTGAGGGTGCAGAGAGGGGGCGTCCTGATTTACATATAAATGACGGCAGTGCTTGAGATACCATACTGTTGGCTGTGTCATTTTAGGGTGATGCAGACCTGATGTGTGTGTGGACGTGTGTGTTTTCTCTCCAGCTTGCCTCTTACTACAATCTGCATGTGATTTCATGGCTGTCCTAACACTATCAGATAAGTTTTCCAGGAAGATAAAAAAAAAAAAATCATCTGACTCAGCTCGGAATTTGCTGGTGGGACGTATCTACTTAAAGTCTGATGATTGAGAGGAAAATACACTTACTCGAGCTTTCTTGATTGTTAAGTGAGATTTTGTTGTCCTAAAGGATAAAATGGAAACACTTCCTGCCCACTGCAATCTCTACAATCAGGCTCTCACATGTCTCCCAGAGGGGGTTTGTAACAGGAATCCTTGCAGGCTCAGATACCCAAAAATAAACCAGACAGCCCCATAAAGCCTGGCCACCGCACTTTATAAACTGTACTTATGACTGGATGCGGGATCAGATTTGTCCTCAGGCTTTAGAGGCACTGGGATGAACTGATTCTTGTTGAAAGCCAATCTGAAGATAGAAACTATCCGTAAAAAGGGCCAAAAGGTTAAGTGACGTGACAAATCCATCCGGGGGACCACGAGTGTAAATGTTGACAAGCTGAGATAATGCAGTGAAGTGCAGTAGTTATTGTCAGGCACTAATGACGTTATCAAAGGCTTTGTTCCCGATTAAGTTTGGACAGAGTTACAGCATTTTACCACGACTGACATCTTTACAAATTTAATTTTGACCACTGTTAACTTTTAAATGTATAATTTAACAACAAGGGATTAGATCTGATATGCATAGAAACTGAGGGTTTGACTAGTCTGTGGGTACATACTAGAAATGCACCAGTCAGGGTTTTGTGAATGATTTCTTTACTTTGGTTTTGTATGGCTTAAAGCTGCTAGTACTAGTTTTTAATAAAATTCAAATCAAAGCAAGATGTGCAATAATTTGCTAATGAGAAAAAAAAATCTAGTTTTCCTAATTACTTTTTATTGACTTTTTGACCAACTGCAAGCCAGTCAGAATCAGTCAAACTGAAAATCGTCCAATTTCAAGCCCCAGAAGATTATTTGGTTGCTCTAAGTAATATGCATAGATGAAGATTTCAATGGGTAACACATTCATGCCAATACAAAAACAAGATTTATCAATAATCTGAGCTGTAAAACGGAAAAAGGCCTTAATTCAGGCCTTTTATGTTTTTATTTCTAGTGTACATTAATGTTGTGGGGTATTCTCACATTGTTTCTTTTAAATTGTCTTAGTTTTTAGTTTTTGCTGAACTGATTTTTTTCGGTACAAATATGCTGTCTGAAGTATTTAGGTTTAGCCAAGTTCATGTTAGGCCATGATATCACTGGTGATAAACTAAAGTATTCAGACTAAGGTATCTAAATATTGTTTTTCAGAACAATCAGCTGAAATGTGCTACTATGCAAGATTTGATCTGGACGGTAAAGTAATAGCGTTTTGTTACCTTAGATGTGACAGATGTCAAAAAATGCTCGAGTAGTGTCTGGTTTTTCAAACAGGGAAAAGTAGGAACAATGTTTTTTTTTTTTTTATTTGGTTAATCTGTCTCTAGTTTCTCCTCTGCCCTGTTGAGGACATTTAATCATTGAATAAAACCAGGAATCCAACCATGTGCCACTTTCTTAGCAGGTGACTTTTACACTGCAAGTATGTAATGTGGCTGGTTAGGCTTTCTCCTTAGTTCTTCATTTGTCAGCAAATACTTTATTGCTCATCTATTTCCCCAAAAACATCTAGCAACAATGAATCCTATGTCTAAATGACTTGGTTTATTTTAACTGTAAAGAAAAAAAAAACAAGTAACAAAAATCACAATTTCAGCTTTTCTATTATTTGCACCCAATACCACACACTACATTCTCAAAACACTCAAACGTTGAAGTGATGAACACCCATTCAATACTTTTACGTTTCTTTCAAAGACTTCTCAGAATTATTTCCTCTCAATTTAGATACGAAGAGGCCACGTGTGTGTCGTTATGGCTGCTGCCACTACACCTCCTCCAGTCTATTTAAACAACTTCTGCATCCCTTTGTGTGTTAGCTTGAATATGCTTTGCGTACACTGCTGTAGATGTTACAAAAAAAACAATCCTTGACACAAAATCTTTGATTAAATGTTTAGTTCAAAACATGTGACCGTCTACAACTCATTAGTCAGTCACAAGGACAGTCACTGTGTTTTGTCGAGCCTTATGGTTGCGCCACATTCATTTAGTTGGAGTGATTGCGGGAGGCTAAAAAAAGGCCAAAAAAACCGATTTGGTTTTACTATTTTTGGGTTTAAGTGTTGCAGCATTTTTGCTCTGTGATGAAGCATAAATTAACACATTTTTTCTCCTTTAGCTGGATCTATTACAGCAGTGCTCCTCTTTCAACTCTCTTTTTAGAACATCGTGGTTTCTGCCAGTGAGACAAATCAAAACCTTTCGTTTTCGCTGAAATACAGCAAAACATAGGATACAGAACTGTATTAATTTGTATATGAACAGAGTTTTATTCGCTGTGTCTGGAATAAACTAGTTTTATATGCATGTAATGTATAATAAACCAGTGGTTGAAAAAAAAAAATTACAGCCCAGACAAGAACTGATATCAAGCAAATAAGGTAAATCAGCACTGCTCTAGTAAAATGAATAAATAAAAGTGGGTACATATATATCTTAAAATCTAAAGGTTATGCATGAACCGATCAGAGATTTGGGTTTTCAAAGATACATTTTTTTTGTTTGGTTTTTTCCTGCTGACAAACAGTTGCCATGAGCAGCCATTAATTATTTAAGGTAGATGCTGATGGGTTGTCATACTGTGTGTATGAGAGAGGAAAAACAGGATTTCACTCATATTTTAAAACAAACACAAAATGACATTGGATTTGATGTTTGAAACTACTGTCGCTGTCTGATTTTTGCAGTTAATGTGGACAGGGTTACTGTTTCTAAACATCAAACTATGTGATTTCCTTTGACAACGTAGTCTTGACTTGATTCTATGAGAGAGAGAGAGAGAGAAAGAGAGAGAGAGAGATCGAGATCGCGATCGCGATCGATCGATCGATCAAGTAAATATTCGGTCAAATTGCTCTTTGACCAATTCAGCATTTCCAATGATTGTATAAACTGAGATCTTTTGATAAAATCTTCAACATTTCTGGGTACGGAAAACCAAAACTTCAAATAGCAGCCAGAATGAACAGCCAACATACCGTCATAGAAAAATACAATTTCCTNTCCATTATAATGGATACAAGAGTGAATGATTAATAGAGCAATTCTGGAACACATACACACCTATGTTAGCAGTAATGGCATCAAGTTCGGTGATGAAATCTGGTAGGCTTTGCAGTTGTTCCTGTAGGTGTGTCAGAGCAGCTTTTCTCCTCTCCCAGTGTGCCGACAGCATCACTATGTCTCCATCCACAGACTAAAAAAAATAAAGAAGGATTAAAGATCAGAGGTTTCATTTCTAATCATAAATGCAAAACAGGGCCTGAAATATGCAAACGCCACTTTCTGCGAAAAGGTAAAAGTTAGACGTACCAGTTTTATTTATTCATTTTTTTTACAACAGACTAACAAATAAATTATATCAAGATGTGAAGCACTCAATGTAATTTCTGTAAACATCTAAATACTGTTGTGATGCCCGTGTGAAATGCTGCGTGATGAATGCATTGGGGTTGATGAAAGATGTTGTCAATGGGAGGATTGGGGGGGAACCAGTTTCAGAAAACAACAAAATCTTCTGGCCCATGATGACTGGCTTATCAGCCGATTTTGACTCTCTATAGCGTTGCTCTTGGATCTATGTGTTAAACTGGGTCAGAGCCACCTTAACCAATCCATCCCTGTCCAATTACAGGTGTTAAACACTCTGGGGCTCCTGGCAATCAGCTCCTACAAGGCAAATTAGCAGACGGGTGTTTGAATGGGTTAAAACAAATGGTTAACTCTCTACAACCAGTTTGAGGAACAACATAATTCTACAAAGTTCTCCATAGGTGTGGGATATCACAGAGAGTGCTGTGCCTGCCGTCCTGGATGGCATTATTAGCATGGCCAGTCCAAACATCAGATTTTACCACAACTACAGCTCAGGCAACAGAGAAATGCTCATCACCATTCATAACATCCGTTTGATGACTTCTATTCTCATCAAACAGATGTCTGAGGTTTGTGTCAGGGGTAATATCAGAGAAAGATTTAATTAAAGTGTCACACTTCCTACAGACTTTTGAAACTAAAACTCTGAATTTGAAAGACTATTGATTAAATCGGTGTTTCTCCACCCTGGTCCTCACCGCCCCCCTGCTCTGCATGTTTTAGATGTGTCTCTGTTCCAGAACAGCTGATTCAAATGATTGCATGACCATCAAGTCCTGCAGAAGCCTGTTAATCACCCAGAGATACAATTCAGGTGTGGCAGAAGGGAAACACCTAAAACATGCAGGACAGGGTTGAGAAACACTGATATAGAAGGTTCCCTGCTTTAATACTCCTGATTCAGCTAATGGCAGTTCAGCAAACACCTGTTAATCAGCCGTCAAGGACAAGCAAGGACACCCCTGAAAAAAACAAAACAAAAAACAGTCCGTACCTCTGCTATCTGGGTACAGGCTTTGGTTCTTTTATGGAGCAGAAACCAACTCTTCTCAAACCTAAAGAAAGATAAGAACCGTTTCTTTCCATCCAAACATTCTGGGTCTGCTTTACAGAGACCAACCAAATCAAGGTCCCAATGGGTCAGAACGCTTTCACCCAGACAATCAGATCAGTGCAAAATAAACAGCCCAGTGAACACATTGTGCATGTCAGAGAGGGACAACCAGGGAATTACAGAAGCATAGAATCTCTACTGACCTGTTCAAAATGTCAAGTCCAGCACCTAAAAATGGAAAACCTTCTTCCAACCTGAAAGAAAGACTGACAATGTTTTAGTGAGAAGTTTAGTGACTTCTCACTAGGGAGCTACTAGGTGCTGCATCCAACACACACTTCAACACACAAGGTAGGCTGGTAGAAATGGTGTTGCAAATCATAGTCATACCTCATGGAAGTTTGTAGTTATGAATCACTACTTAAAATTTGTGTGTAAGTACACAAATTCAGAGGTAAGTGACAAATTCTCCAGTTACATTTATGTATTCTAGGGAATATTTAGTTTTAACCAACAATTGTGACACAAGATCTACTTTTTAGCCCTAAAATGCATTTTTGTGTACTTTGAATGTCTGAGTGCAAAAAATTTAAATTTATTCTCTCCCAGTGCTGCATAGATATCTTTATATTTTCTTTGGGTTACATTTTTCAGTCTGTTAATTTTGCTATATTTGCTGTAATGTTTTTCTTGTCTATGATGTCATTGTATTTGCTGTGGAACTGCTAAACAAGGTCATGACTAATCAGTTTTGTGCCAACTTTTTTCTTCATGGCAATTTTGTAGTCCAAGGTCAGTCATGCTGAAGTTACAAGTAGTCAAGTCAAAATGTTCAGTTTTAGCCTGTATTAATACTCAAGATTCCATACATCGTCCAACAAGTTCCTGTTTGAAATGTCGGCTTAAGTTATATTTTTCTCAAGAATGTCTCCACGTCTGTGGGGAAAGTCAGTTTTTGGAGCATTTAAGGATGAGTGCTTCAGCAACCTCTGCCAGTATCAAGAGTGATTTTCCGTCTTCGTCTGACTCCGGGTCAGTTCCTCCTCTATGGAAATGAGGGAAACGGCAAAGCTCTAAATATCGGTAAAATGACAACAAAGATTATTTTAGACATTCATTTTGTGTGTTGATAATTACATCCTAGCCATTGGTTTGATACTGTACTGCATGTTCTGGATATAATTATTTGGTTTTGTTTTTACTGTTTTTGTCTTGGGGAACACAGAACCCAAATCCATTCAGTAACGTTCTTGACGCTTGCATTAGTGAAGTCCTTGATTATGTGAAGCTATGTTTACTTCATTTATTTTGTAGTAGCATTAATATTTTAAAAGATATTTGATATCAGTATAACTATCAAATGATATTTGATTGCAGTTTAGCTAAACTACACTCCATAATGCAGGTAGTTAGTATGGATGGAGAGAGTGAAACCATTGAGATGCTTTTATTTGAATGTGTGGTTCTTCATTCTCCTGTTCTGAGTCAGACTCCGGTTCCAACATGTAAGGTTGGATGGGTTAGTCTTCTGTTCTTAACATCTTCAATAAGCTTTAGAATAAATAGTTTCTCTGCCAGTAGATAATCATATCACTGCCATCAACCTACAAATATGGCTGAGCAGGATGTAGAGGAATGAGACCTGGAGGGGTCGGGGCATGAAATGTCTCATTCACATGAAAAAGAAAAATGCAACAAAACAAGTTGCTCCAAAACACTTCAGAACAGGGGCAACAGCATCAAGGAATTCGGACCAAAGCATTGCAGTTCTATTTTACAGACCATAAGTGAATGATTTACATGTTAAAATAAAGCATGATATGTCCACTTTAAGAAAAATGGCTTTATACTTGTATAGTGCTTTATCAAGTCCAGACGACCCCAACGTGCTTCACACACACACTCCCATAATGATGGTGGCTACCTACTGCCCTAGTGCAGTCTGACAGAAGCGAGGCTGCCATGAACCGGCCCCACCGGGCCCTCTGACCCCCATCAGTAAAGTAATATAACTTCTTAATATGCAATTATTTTTCCCAACAGATGAACTGAAACTAACGAGAGGATTGTTCTGTTTTATTCTGTGTGAGATTGTGCAACTGCAAAAAAGATTTTATTATTAAATATTTTCATTAATACAAGTTGAGGGGACAATTTGTGAAGATCACAAAACTGGACCAGTAATATTATGCATATATAATGCAGTGTGTTTGTGGCATACACACAAACACAAATCCACAGATTACATGTCACCTGGATTTCCTCTTGATTTTGGTCTCTTTTGACATGTCTCCCAGGGTCTTGAAACTGAAACAGAGTGAGATGCAGAACAGCAGTACAGCGTCATGTAGTATTCTGCAAAAGTAGAACTTGGGTAAATTCAGGGAGGGTTTTTGATGCTGAGAAAAGATTAAAAACATTTTCTAGACCGGTCAACAACAACAAAAAAAACAATCGAGCCTAAAAGTTACACTCTGAAATACCCTCTTACAAACCAATGTTAATCTGTGCTTTCTACTTTGTTTCACTAAAATATTACATATTTAATGTACTGCTGAGCAGGTAAAAGAAAACAACTGACAACAGTTTTCAGCAACAAACGGTCCCCTGTAAACTTTCTAAATGCAAAATGTCCTGATGCCACACAACTCCAGCCTTCAGTTACAATCTAAAATGTTTGTAAAAACGAGATATAAAAGAAACTCCCTAATCTCTAAAAATAGGATGACAAATTAAGACTCAGCTTTGTTAAATCGCATGGGAATAAACCCCGGGACTTCGGTAGCAAGGTTCTTTGGAGAGACGGAATTAAAGTAAAAATGTACCATAATGCACCAGGGTTTCAGCCGCTAGACTCCATACTATACTCATACAGGGTTGGTGGTGACGTCATTTTATGTTCATACGCGTCACATGACCGTCAGCTGAGACCAATAACTACAGACTGCGATCAAAACACGGGTGTCTAGCAGATTAGGTCACCAAAAAGAAATCCAACTATCAGTTTAATGCTGACAGTGCACCACAAGCACATGATAATAGCACATCTGCTACTTAAACTACTATAGTATAACTGCAGCTGTTTCTACATTATCTAGGATATCCAAAACATCATGTTGTGGTCCATGACAAAAAAAAAAGAGCGACAAACCTGGTTGAGAAGTCCTGTTGGACCATGTGAAGTCTTTCTCTAAAATTTTCAAACATTTCTACCGAATTTTAGGGTCAGATTTGTTCCTGTGCGGAAGCTCCACCAAGCTGTGAACCTTCTTCTTCTCCGTTTAGCTCCTCTCTGTAACCTACAAACCAGGGAGGGACGCTTCTGCCATCTAGTGGAACAATGCTAAAACAAGCTCTGCTGCTGCCTTGTGTACTTCTCTGGAATCACTGTCGTTCATGTATTTATAGGTAAAAAGTGCAATTAGTTAAATGAACAAAATGAAACAAAAATAAAGATTACATAACAAGAGGCCCCCACATTTTTTTTTTGTTTTTGTTTATAGAAATAGAACAAATGTGGGGCCCTATCAAATACAAAATTAATCATATTCCATTTTTAAAACTTGTTTTTAGCAGTAAAAATTAAATGTTGCATTTCTTTAACTAGTATTAGCAGCTCAGGAAGGAGGTGGAGGAGATTGATATTTTCACAGATTGTCTGTCTCATAACAAACTGTCATGACATAGTCACATCTTTAACAAATATAGAGAAAACATATTTTTTTATTAAAGTTATATACTGCAACTTGAATAAAATGCAACAACATAGCATTTTTTGAGAAGTCTTGATTGCTTTACTAATATTTTGCATGTTGTCTGTGATTGTTGCTCGTGGAAAGAGACATTTCAGTATCAAACTAATTTAAAAAAAATTAAGCAATTGATTTGCATACAGCATGCAGATTGTTGCATGTAAAATTCACTAGCAATAAATATTGTCCTAGTATCAAAGAAAGCAAGGCAGCTGTAAGCCTTTAATTTGATGCATTTTATGGGTCAAATAGGCTTAAGAAATTCTAACAGTATGGGGCCCAATCTATTTTTTTTGTCACGGGGCCCAAGATTGCTGGCGGTGCCTCTGTTTTGACCCATTGGTCTTCAACCCAACTGAAATTTGATTTTACTTAATTGGTATTGATTTTATCTGTTTAAAATAATTGTGTTTTGAATCCATCATAATGGAGTATAGGGAATGCAGCGTTATGTGTTTTACGGAGACATGGCTGCAGGATTGTATCCAACGTCTCTCTGCCAGGCTTCCTGACTGTACTGTACTATCATTTCTGCCAGGCCTTTACAATGCCCAAGTCTGAGTATCAAATTTTCTCTGCACTCATTTATAGATTATTTATAGATTAACATATTTGCAAGGCTTATTTGTTATTTATTTATATTAAGTCATATTGAATTACCTACATCTCTCTTAGGTGCCTGTATCTACATTATAAACTTTATATTTTATGGTTCTTATGGTTATATTCTATTAATAATATTTAAGACATTGGATGGACAGCTTGTCAACTAATAATCAATTATCCCTTGGGGATCATTAAGGTATATTCTATTCTACATGAGCAGACAGAGATTTAAAGATCAGCAGGAAAAGAAGGGAGGTGGATTAGCAGTTTGTCATCTAGGACATGTTACTGTGAAGTGTCGTATCTGCAGTCCAGACACTCAACTCTTTGCAGTGAACTTCAGACCATATTATTTACCAATGTTATTTTGGCAGTTGTTTACATTCCACCCTCAGCTGATAATGCTGATGATGCATGCGATGTCATCAGTTCTGTTGTTGCTAAGATACAGACACAACACCCCAATGCATGCCTCACACTCTTTAACACTGCCAATGTTTCACCAGTTCATCAGCTGCTCCAGAAAACAAGATTTTGGATTTGTTTTATGCTAATATCAAGGATACATCTCCAAACCAAGACCTCACAATCTTCTTTATCTCTGCTCTAAACATGAACCCCTTAAGAGACCTGCTTGGAAGGTGACTACAAGGTTGTTTTGAAGCAATTGATTGGAAAATCTCAGCTCAGGTTCTGTGAATAGTTATAATTTTTATACAGATTTTATAGTTAAACTTAAAACACGAAGCAAATATCAATGGAACATTCAAAATATTTTGAAGGGGTGATGAAGAATTTACTACCACAGGGAAACCTTGTGAAGTGCTCAAGCAATACACAAAACAGATAAAATCAAGAATTACTGAAAATTAAGAATCAAACATCCCGATTCGTATGTTCAAAGTATTATTTTATCCCACCGGAGCTACGACAGTCAGGTGAGGATTTTACCATTACTCCTCTGTGGGTAATGATAAAAACTAAGAGATAACCAAAAGCAGATTACAAACTAATCCGCACAGACCATCTATTTCCAGCCTTTTCATCACCAATACCAGATATCTCGCCAACAAGCTAGATGAGCTGAAGTAGGTTAAATAGCTGCGTTATGATCATCACTGAGACATTGCAGGTGAAAAATTAGTGTACCATGTTAAATGTTAACATACTTGAGTATATTTCAAGCATAATTAGAATTAGTATACTTAAAGTGTGACTTTTTTGACCTACTAATTTAGCGCTTAGTGTATTTAAGTAGTACCTAAGCAGTATTTAAGCACTATTTAAAGTGTACTAAGCATACTTCAATGTACTTTTTTGGGACAAACTTAAGTAGTTTAAGTGTACCTTAAGTGTACTGTTTTTAATGTACTAAAAATGTGCTTGATAAGTATATTATGAGTGTACTATTTTAGTGATTGAATTAGATTTAACATATATTTAGAATGTATTTTAAGTGTAATGGAAAAACATATTTAATATATTAGTAATTAGTAATGTGATTACAGTATGCTACAAATACACTTTTGGTTTATTATAATTGCTAATGAAGTACACTTTTTAGTTACTTAATGTCTTATTATTCTGCTTTGAGACTGACTGATGTTGGCATTAACTATGAAGCTGTTTTAAGTGTGGACTTAAAGAATATGTTTAAATATACTTGAGCAAGTGTATATTTACACTTGGGCAAATATATATTTTGTTCACTTAAAGTATACTTTTATTTAATATATTAAAAGTGTATTTTGGTACAATTATGCTTAAGTGTGTTTAAAGTTATAATTTTGAAATTGGTACAAGTATGTCGTTAGTATACTTCGTATATATTTATAGGTAGTACACTTAATACTTAGTATACTTAAAATGTACTTTCACAAATGTAAGTATGTTTGAAATATACTAAAGTATACTTTTTTCACCTGGGTATACTTTAGTATATTTCAAACATACTTACATTTGTGAAAGTACATTTTAAGTATACTAAGTATTAAGTGTACTACCTATAAATATATCTGAAGTATACTAAAACTACGCTTGTACCAATTTCAAAATTATAACTTTAAACATAATTTTACCAAAATACACTTTTAAGAAATATATTAAATAAAAGCATACTTTAGGTGAACAAAATGTGTATTTGCCAAAGTGTAAATATACACTTACTCAAGTGTATATTTAAAAGATATTTAAAATATCTGTCAAAGATATTTTGTGTATATTTTAAAACATAGGATCTAGAAAAATATATTTTTTTAGAATTCACTTAATGCTACTTTAAATGATTAATTTTACTGTGTTTTAAATTACATCTCAGTGTAAATTTTAGGCTAATAAAGTATGCCTTTTTTTATTGCCTTTATTTACTTGGGTGAACCCCGTTGAGATCCAGATCTCATTCTCAAGAGGGACCTGGGCAGAAGTCTGCAACACGCAGCAACCTGATTACAAAATAAAACTAATTAATACATATGCAGAAGTATGGAAGCCCGTTTCTGCCACTCTGTTAAAAAATAAAATAAATTATCTCATTATAAAGAGATACTATCATTATGATAGTTTATATCATTGTTACGACTGGCTCAAGGTCATAACAAAAACGGGAGACCATGCAGGTGTTAAAGTGTAGAAAAATGAATATTTATTAACAAAAACAACAATGGATTGTGGATATCAGTATCAGTGGTGTAATGCAAATGTTTGGATGTGTTGTATGAGTCCATATGGAAGTGTTGAAGTGCCAAAACAAACACAAACTCAAAAGTGCAAAAAGGAGGGGAGCTGAGGCCTGGCAACAAACACCACTAGCATCAAGCGGCAGAGTGGACGCTGAAGGCCACCCAGAAGACGGAGACAGCCAGGTTCACATACTCTGCGCTCCCAATCAACCTGATCAGCAGCACCTGTAAAGGGGAGGAGCACAAAGACAGACAACAAGACCTGCAACCCAGCCTACAAGGCCCAGGGCCGTAACAATCATTATAATGATAGTATTATTATAATGATAATACTATCATATTTTGAGATACTATCTCATTATAATTAGATAATTATTTTCTAAATAATGACACTTTAATGTAAAGTTGGCACTTTTAATGGACTTTTAGTGCAACTTTTAGAGCAACGTTGCATTAAAAGTGTCACTATTTACCCAATGACACTTCATGACATCAGTCATAGACATTCATAAAGACTCCTTTATGTCATGTTTATGACAGTGTCATGTCAGTCTTATGCACACCCCTTCAAATAAAGTGTTATCTATGAAATTAATAATCTTTATGTAAGACTCCATCAAAAGACCAGTGATGGGCTTGGGGGAATAGTTTCTCTAAATCATTCAGGTCCACAAAACATCTAACAAGTCAGATATTATTTCAGTATGTCCTGGATAAACACTTTGTGAATGTAAAACTAAATTGCATGAGTTAGTTAAAATTTGTTTCTATGGTATACTTAAAAACACTAATATATTTTAGTTTCCTTCAATCTATTTCTATGGTCAATTTATTAATTTCTATGTATTTAATCTTATTATTGCAAAAGAGTAGTGTCTAGTTCAAAACATAACTGAATAGTGTAAACATTTTCAGGTTCTCCGTTTTCTTAGAGTTACTTGTTCAGGGAAACTGTTGGTATATGAACAGGAGTGTTACATGTACAAGCAAAGTTTTAATCATGTTATTACTAACAGATAACCATTTGTGACAGTTTTCCTAAAAATATACTATTGTTTACAGTTATTAATTTGATAAGAATTCAAATGCTGTCATTACTCTTGACATATATATTTCAGTGTTTTTCACTATTATTGGCAATCAGTTTATTTACAGTGCAACAGCAAATCATAAACAGACTGTACACTTTATTCAGAATGTATTTATTTTTGCATTCTGCCAACAAAGAACAATCCATTATTTTGACATTCCCACAAATGAATCACAAGTGCTTAACCCTCTTAAGACCATAATTGTAACTGGGCCGCCTGGTATTTTTCTGATTTTATGGCTGTAAAATTCTCAAAAAATGTGCAATGAGTCTGAATTTTTGCTCTTTTTTCCAGAACAACCTCAGCTTTCAGTATTTGATAGTTATTTAATATTTCTGTCTATTAAAAATTGAGAATAAACAGTTTAAAGAGAAAAAAAAATCAGAATTGAAATTTTCAGGTTTATTACTGAACAAAAACTTTCTGATGACAGGGGCAAACAATTTCAGATGAACAATTTCAACTTTCAACTGTATTACATAAATGCAGAGAAAACTGTGAAGCCTGGCCTCCAATTTACAAGTTTTTATGCCTGTTTTTTTTTATCAAATTATTTCAGGCGTTTTCATTTCTTGTGGTAGGCTCTAAAGCAGTTCCTCTCCAGCTGCAGACAGAATCCCACTCTGGATCCATCCATACTTTATCTATCACACTTCAGGTTGAGAGGGTCCTGGAACCCATCTCCAGTGGTCAAGAGCAAGAGGCAGGAGACACACTGGACAGGTCACTGGACAGGTCACCAATCCCTCACTTGGTTGATTTGTTGTTGTTGTTTTCACAATTCATCTTTTGGCAGAGAAAAAAAGTGTTGGTGATTTTTATTTTTTTCCTTTTTGCCAAAATCACTTTAGGTAAAAATATTACTTAAGACATTATTTTTGGAAGACCACGATTTTATTTTCAGCATAATAAATAATTATTGCACAAATTATGCAGGAATCAAGATGGAGCTAACAGTTAGCCAATAGCTGTGCAGCATTCATATGACTAACGTTAGCTTGTACAAATATTTTACATAAGCTGGTTATATGTCTCTTATGTTCACTGCCTTCAGACATCAGTCTTCTGGGACCCTTTATCAGTTTGGTGGATTTTCTTTTAGACATTTCCATAATTTTATGTGCGATTTCAACTCGTCCTCTGCCGTTTTCTCTCTCTCTCGCACCGCTACCCACGTTGGGCGCCACCTTGTTGTTGCGCAACACCTCCCCCCCCTTCTCTCTCTCTCTCTACTTCCCCTTGTCAGAGGAGGGAGATGTGCTACCAGCTCTCCGTCTAACGGGTGAATTGAGTTTCCTAAATCTGCCGAGATTTACCCTACCCAGAACTGAAGTAAACTCTGTTTAAGCTGGGTGCGAGAAAGACTAGCCTGGTTTCTGATGACCTCCATCCAGATGTCCCTCCTTTTTCACTCTGTGAATTAGCCAGATAGAGCAGCCCAGAATCAGCTAGTTTCACAGAGCACACCTGTTAACGGTCGCTCTTTCTCTTTATTACAACTTGCACTTGTTATTGAACCAGGTTTGTTTTAGTGGCGCGGGCGAGTCCCTAGGGTGTTGTTTTAGTTTTGGCTAAAAGCAACCTATAAAACATTTTCCACTTTTCCCTCCTAGAGTCAAACTTCATAGCTATTTTACAATCATCAAAGAACTTTAAGGTGACTCATTAATTGAATGTCCACAACATCTTTTAGATTTTCTTAATGCTAATTATTTTATTAGTAAGGGAATTTTTAAAGGGTCAGTACAGCTTAAATCAGTAGCAGAAATAATCAAATAAGTAAAATCAATAATCTAGCCTATCTTTCTTTCCCTAATGCTGACACTGTGAACTAAAAAAGGAAAACTTTGAGAGAGACGAACGGAGTCTGGCATTTTGAACCCCAGAACCGGCCTGATGATGAAAAGGTGTTGCAGCAGCAGGAGGCTCCCAGTACAGAAAGAGTACTGACTTAGAGCGGCAGGTCTCGGGCCTCAGGGTGACTTCCTCATGCGCGTAGCGGTCCTCAACTTCTTGTCTTGTAGCTCCTTTCTCCTTGTCTCATGATCTTTCTGGTCCATTGAGATGCAGACGAGCTGGTCTCATGGAAGGAACACACCAGTTCTTCATCTTTGCCTTTGTCTTCATCTTCATCTTTATCCTCATCTTTGCCTTGGTCTTTGGGGTTTCGAACCCAACTGGTGAGAGAAATGCAATTTGAAGCCACATGTTGCGGGGCTAACGGGTTGGTCCCCATGTGCAGAACAGTCTTCGGCTCTGTGGCTCCGGCTCTTCTTCAGCTGCAGAGTTCTTTGTCCATCTCAATCTTGGCTCGAAGCTGCCTGAAGGATCCAACCCAAAAATTCCTCTTTTGCACTCACCTTATAAAGAGTTTATCCACCCTTATGGTGCATTTGCATTGGCTAGCTTTGTTGCTATGCCTGTCTCATTGGCCGACTACTTGGACCGATGATCTCATATCCATCACCGTTTTGGAGACATGATGTCTGTTCTAATAACCCAAGGTTGCTCAACAGTCCTCTTGCGTCTAACCTTTTCTTAGGAAAGTTACAGTTCAACAATAAGGCCTTGGTCACCTCTGCTCTCCTATCAGTTCCTCTTTCCCCCTCACCTTTCACCTACCATCTACCTCCAACACATCATCAGT
>NW_015114651.1:100320-103790 GCF_001443285.1 Poecilia latipinna
CCTGTCGGCGCCGACAGGTTGGTCATAAGAGGGTAGCTTCTTACTCCTTTGTTTTAAGTTGTGGAGTTCCTCAGGGATCTGTACTGGGCCTAGTGCAATTCACCCTCACATTGATTACTGTGTTCATAGCGGATAATGCTGATGATTGATGCAACAAACGTGGGTCTAATCTTCCGGTATTTCTTTCCATTGTTATGCAGATGATGTGCAGATTTCTTTCTTCTTGAGAGCCGATGAACCCTGGGCAGGAAGATCAAATCTACCCCGCTTCAAAGATGAGAAGCAGGGTGTCGACACCCGGATGTCAACACCTGCTCTGCAGTAAATGATTGCAAGTCAAAGAAGGTAATTTTTCTGATTGTTCTTAGAGCCTTGAATGGTTTAGTACCTGAGCAAACGATTCAAGGCAAGTTGAAAACTTTGCTGTTTTTTTTTTTTAGGGTCAGGGGAATATTATTTAATTTCAAGGCACATAGTGCAATTTTATACAAACAAGTATCTACTATTTTACCTTCAGTTGTTAGAGAAAGGCTGTATTCATAAAAAAAAAAAACAACTTAACATCATAACCATATCTCAATGGTCTCTGTCTCTTTACCTCTTGCCCTTTCCAATGCCCTCTGTTTGGCTCGTCATCAGAACAACGTTCCTCCATGCCGTCCACAGCTGTTCTGAGTGGCATCATAGTTTATTGTATAAAAGAGGAACATGATGTAATTTTGGAAAATGACTAATCATCATTCTGATCAT
The DNA here is from genome assembly GCF_001443285.1 of Poecilia latipinna. NCBI lineage: Eukaryota > Metazoa > Chordata > Actinopteri > Cyprinodontiformes > Poeciliidae > Poecilia > Poecilia latipinna. Next base: position 101,071 of record NW_015114651.1, read on the forward strand.
TAGTCAACTTTTGTAGGCGTCCTTAAGTAATATCTGGAAACTATTAGCAATGTTTGCAAGTACGTGGAGGTCATCATTGTTCTTTTGAACACATGTCTGTCTAAAACCAGGACCGGTGCCGGAGGTGTGACGACAAACCAGTGGAGCATCATAAATGCCTTCAGAATAAAACCGATGGAAAATGTTTTTCATTATTTCAGCTGGTCTTTATCACTCAAGCCATTCTCAAACTCAGCCTCCTACGTTTATTGGATGCGAGCCAACACCTTCCTCCTCCTGTCTCCTGTACTTGGAAGGTATTCATTACCACATATCCATAAACTGGTTGAATTGCCTGTTCAAGTTCTCTCAAAATGGACTGAAATTATTGATTTCGACTTTGTGTTTTGTACAAAGAAAGAGGTTGAAGTAAAAAAAATGGACTAGCCACGCTAGGTCCTCAATCTCTCAAACAGAGACTCGGCTCTGCTGCATTGTCTACCCTCCAGGAAATGTTAAGGGCATTTCCTTCCCAGACTCCCACTTTCTCCTTCTTTTTGTCTTTGTCTCTGCCCATCCACTTTTCTGTCCATAATTACGGGGCTCTTGATGGCGTTTAGAGGCTCATGAATATTTAGGCCTTGGAGGGGAAGTGTCGGGGGACTCCCATGTGTGGCTGGTCTGCCCTAATTATGGAGATTGGTCTCAACATCCTCGCAAACTCACACTCTAAATGAGGGAGGAAGGCCAGATAACGATCAAAAGTTGCCAGTTTAGGGAAACTAATGGAACCTTAAACTAAGGGTGTAACATACGGGTGCATCTCATCATCATATCATTGAAAAGTGTTTTATTTCAGTCACTCAATTCGAAAAGTTGAACACATGCAGATTCATTATGCTATATTTTGAGTTTTTATTTCTGTCCGTTAGATTAATATGGCTCTCAAGTAGTGAGAGTCCAACTTTTGGATTTATAGATTGAAGCGTTTAATAATTGAAAATATTTTATTCCAGGAAAGTAATGTTATGTTCTGCATTGTTAGTAGTAAGACAGCTAACTTGAAAGTTATCCACAAGAAGGCTGGGCCAGTGTTAAAGAAGCTGGCTCTTCACAGAGTGCCCTGTACAAACATTTCAGCAGAGAGTGGAGAGGAAGCACAAGGTGTGGTCTCAGCGGTTTAAGAGCCGCCACACCGTCATATCCACAACATGGGCTACAACTGGGATTAAGCCAGAGACGACATCAGAAGCGTCCTGGGCTTAAAGGACTAAATTTATGTTCAGAGTCCAGAGAAAACTGTGAGAGGGCTCAGTATCCAGTTGTTTTGAGATCCAGTGTGAAGCTTCACTGTGATTTATCAAGTCCAAAGTGAAAGCAGAAATTCACCAGCTCGTGCTCTTCATGACTCCCTCCGCTCGGGAGTTTAACGGCGATGCTGATGTTGTTTTCCAGCAGAGGAAGAAGCTGAAGTTTGTGTTTCGTTTGGTGTAATCCGTGATGACAAACATGGAATATCTCACTGTGCATAATGAATCTGTGTTTATTTTTGTTTGATTTACTGAAATACAGTACTGTTTCTGATTACAGTCTAGTTTGTTGAGATGCATCTGTAGGTTTTAACGAGGAAAAAAGGAAGCATACGTGTCAGGTCTCACGCTCGCACAGCAGGAAACAGTAAGTGTACTGCAGGTTGCAGCTTGCAGCCGGTCATTCCTACTCCCTTCAGTTCAGTCCTCTAGAGTTGAGGCTTGGAGGAGCAAAGGTGTGACTCATTGACTCTTTGACAGACAGAACTGAGTCAAGGGGAAACAGTCGCCAGGAGTCATGTTTTGTTGTTGGAACTAGCTTGCTAGAAAGGTAGGGATGCATAAAGAGAGCTGTGCAAGAACAGAGAAGCCAAATTAGAGATGAACTGGAGAGTAGAAGCTGTTTGAAGTGGCGGTGAAAAGCTAGGAGGAGGAATAAAAGCTACTTCAGACCAATGTGCTTTTTGTGAAAAAAACAAACAAAAAAAAACAAAACAAGGAGGTTGTTGGACTTAAAGATGCAAGAGGAAGTAAAGAGAGAAATAAGGTGAACTGGAGGTCAGAAGGAAGCGAACCGAGCTTTGCATTTTGAGGAAGGCTTACAGTATCCTCTGAGTGATTTCAGACTGCGTGAAGGGTAAGGAAGGAGGAAGATGACTACTTAGATGAGAGAGATGTGAGAACATGTGGGAGACACTTAAACAGGATATGAGGAGGATGAATGGAAAGGGCGCACAGTGGAGGATATTACTGCACACTCACTGATGTCTGCGTGGAGGCGAGGAACAACCCTGCAAACACAGGACATACATAAACATCTATTCTATAGCTACATCAGGTCAGTCAGTCCTTGTCTTTATTTAGCTCTGAAAAATACGCTGAAAATGTAACTCTGTTGGCCCAGATATGCTGTCTGAGTTTAACCTAAACGGGGACGTTTGAATTCTGGCTACTTTAGCATATTTGAGACATTGGTAAAGATCTTCATGTTGACATTGATTCACCTATTTACCCTCCAAACATGTTTTCATGCTGTTTAGAAGACAGTGGGGCTTTTTCTCAGTGGGAACCAGTGAGAAAAACGAACTCAGTGAAAAGCCTGGAAAATAATGGATTTATTTTAGTGTTGTAGTCTAGGGTAGTTCGTTCGTTCGTTCGCCCTTCCTTCCTTCCTTCCTTCCTTCCTTCCTTCCTTCCTTCCTTCCTTCCTTC
>NW_015114651.1:107162-111534 GCF_001443285.1 Poecilia latipinna
ATGGATTTATTTTAGTGTTGTAGTCTAGGGTAGTTTCTTTCTTTCTTTCTTTCTTTCTTTCTTTCTTTCTTTCTTTCTTTCTTTCTTTCTTTCTCTTTCTCTCCTTTCCAAGCAGCGGTGCTTACGACTGCGCCCCTGTGCATCCCTCTCATCTAATACTCATTGTTTAAATTAATATTTAAATGGCTTCTTTAATACATATTTAACAATTAAATGTGACACCATCTATTAAAATTAATGCATTTATTAAAATGATCCCTTAGGCTAACCTTCACATTTATAGCTCTGTCATTGTGATGAAACACTCGTATAACTAACCTGAATCTATGGATTTCCTGTGTTGAGTGTTACGGGCTTGAATTGCTCCGTTTGTCGGGTCGTTGTGTGCCTCCAGTACAGGTCTGACCTCCTTTGCCACGTAAGATTTCAATGTGTGACATCAAAGTCTTTTCACGCTGAACCAGTAAAGTGTGAAGGCCAAAGTCTGTGACTCAGCCATTCTCTGACCTCTCCCGCCTCTGTGTAAGAGTTACTCTGTTTCCTGTGTTCATCTGTAAAGCATCCGTCACAGTCTGGCATGTTGTTACCGTCTCATGGAGGCCGACTGGTGTGGTAGTGGACAGAATGAAAAGGAATGAAAAGGCAACATAATCCAAGCAGTCCAGCTCTTTTTCCTGACCACTCGGCTGAAGTTTTGGCTTGCTTCGTGAAAGATCCGCCACAGACAGGGAGGTTCTGCTGGGCAGCTGTTCCAGCCCCCCTACCACGACAGGCGATCGGGCTCGCCTCACCGCCACCATGTGTGAGCTTTCATCGGGCCACTTCACAGCCCTCTGAGCGGAAACCAGACCACCACCACATGCTGCACACCGCCGCCACGCAGACAGTGACGCACACACGGGAATGATTATGGGACACAAGCAGACCCTCGCAGACTTGCAAACACATGTCAACTTAGAACAGACCACACTTTGATGAGGTGTGTCATCAGTCGGAGTGGAATGGATCCCGCCATGATTAATGTGTTTGAGATTGATGCAGAAATGGTTAGCAGTTTGTAATTACTTCACCACATAAAATCAGTCACTGCAACGTAAAACGAAGTGGTCGCTGCACTCGATGCGCCGCTAATATTATCCGGCAGTCTTGTTTTCGGTGTGTGTCTGTAAGGCTGGAGAAGGGTAAGCCTTTCTTTAAGCCACGTTCATATTTATTTATTTATGCGTACTGTTCATTAGCTCAGGCTTGACATGGAGCAGCAATGCCAGTGCTGCCTGGTGTCAGTCAGAGTGCCTGAGTGTCCTGATGTAGAAATGTTGAAGCTTCATTTTGGATCCTTTCATATTTACCTCCACTTGTGTCACTTAGACACAGAGTAAGAAATTTTTAAACGTTACACATCAACATATTTATATAATTTTTTTCTTAAACATTATTGTAAACAATTCTCATAAACGGCAAGTATTGATCAAATTAAGCTATTACCAGTTATTAATAAAGACATAAAGGCAGGTGGGAGTAGTGAGCTAAGACGCAACATCGGGTTGCCTTTATGTCCTATGTTCGGTTTTCTGACCCAATAATTAGATTATTGGGCATTTTTGCAGTTGTCTTTTAGTGTTTGCGCTTAGCAGCCAACCAAGCAGAAAGCCATAATATTCAACCACCTAATGCTGTCTTATTTTAACTTGTGTCACTATTTATTTATACTTTATTGTATATTTTTTGTTTCTTTTTTTGTTTGTTTTATTATTATTAGATCCGTTTAAAGGAATTTTGCTCAGCATGTTCATTTTAAATGTTTAACAGAATGAATATAAAGTCTGCATGTCATTGATAGAACAGAAAGGGGCAAAAATGTTTAATATTCTAAACTACAAGCAATTCAGAGCTGCAATTAAATTTATTGGGAATTTATTGCATGTTTCAGTGCCTGTTATTATCAAAATACAACTTAAGGCAGTTGAAATAATTGTTGCATTTCTGCCTTAAACAGCATCTATGGGCTCACGCTTTACATTTTTAATTCAATGTTTTGTGTAAATACTATGAAACTGCTGCATTTTTACTCAAGATCACCACCCTGTTATATTCTCTTGCCAACTCATTGCTAACCTTATGTTGCTGTCTGCACAGAACTGGTGACTGTGCTGTACTCGCTCTGTGCTGTCCACTTATAAACCACTGAACAGACACCAGTTTGATTTTCCAAGGTGTATTTTGTAGCTCTTAGAGAAGAGTCTGAGCAGAAGTTTTATGTCATCCTGCCTGGGGTTATTATTGTGAAATTATCTTTTGCGAAACAAAATAAAAAACATAGGAAAAAACATGCAGGTGGAGAGGCGGAAAAAAGAACTATCCAAGATAATAAAGGTGATGAGGACTCAGAGTAGCAGCTGTGAGTGGATGGGTGCTGAGGTGGTAGTATGGAGCAGCTACAGAGGTCTGAAGACAGGCAGCCACTTATGAACCAGCTGTTTTCCTCCACGCTGTTTCAACAGGTGTTTGTCTTCAAATAACAGAGCAATTTATGGCAACACCATTTGAGTTGCAGGGGGATACAAGGTGTTCTGTTTGCTTATCTGCATCTGTAACGGAGCTGTACAATCATGCTGAATTAGTTAAAGGAACAGGAGGTGGCGGTGAAACAGGAGATTGTGTGCGTCTGGATCACAGTGTGCTTTTTGTTGTGTTTGGAGAGTCAGAGGTGGTAAGAATGTTGATTTGGGGGTGGAGATCGGCAATTATCCCTTTCAGGTTGCTCATTTGAGCAACTTTTTAAAGGGAAATGTCGTCTATTTGAGGTCTATGAACATGTTTGTGTGTATTTATATGTGTGCTGAGGATTCTGACCCACTTATGACACTCTTTTATCTCTTATCATCTAGGTTTTTAAATCAATAAAAGCTGAATTATGCAAGTGGTTGCGCCTTTGATGACAGCTTTGAGTGTTGGCCAATTAATCAGTGAAAGTGTCTGGTTAAAATGTACTTATTTACTTAAAAGCTCTCTTGAACTAAGCCTGAGCTGCACTGCTTTGAAAAGCTGCGATATAATGTGCTTGAGGTGAAGTAATTGTCCAATACTTCTCCAACACCTTCTTTTCAAAGGAAAACCTTGCCCCCAACACACAATCGAAAATTCCTGAAGTAATATCTTTCTTAATACAGGAGAGTGGCCCTAGGGAAATATTTGGTCATGTCACGGCTTAGAAAGAAGAGGAAAAACGACAGGGAGATGGAGTGACGGGGCCCGAAGAGGAGATAAGGGAACGATGAAGCAGATAAGAGGCTCATAGTTCTGCTCCTATATTCAGCTCTCACTATCCCTCCCTCTTATTTAATCGCTAACGGTAAAGACTCTCTCTCTGTGTAGGCTTCCGCCGCACTGGTAAATCTCGCCTGCATCCGTGTCTGTGCACGTTTTCCTCCGTGCAATTCCTCGGGTCGTCATGGCAACATTAGATCACATGGTTTATAGGTGGTTTTTGTGATGTATAACGAGTGAAGGTCTTTGTTTTCACACAGAGGTGCTCATCAGTCTGACCTTTCCCCTCAGCTGATCAGGATTCATGAGGCTGCCTATTCTCCTGTGACTGGCAGTGGCTTTCATCTCATTAAATCTGCCTTTGTTTGGTCTATAGCCGGAGATATAGCATGCAAACCGGAAGCTGCTTCCCTGACTTAAAAAATATATAAGATGGATGAGATATGATTACAAACAAGTGCAACTCCGGGTGCTAATCAGTGTCTATTGAAAATTTCTCTTTCCATACTTACTGAAGATGCACGGAGAAAGAAAGTATGGATCTAAATCAAATTGGAATCATTATCTAACTAGCTAACAATGATTAGCTGGTCTGACACTCAAAAATCAAGTCTTTTCCCAATCAGTGAATACCAGATCTCATTAACAGCAACACACTTTGGTGTGGAAGTTCTTACTTAAAGAGTAGGACTTGAAGTTAAAACATTTTAAATGTTAATGAGGTTGTATAATGAAGTAAGAAGCTAAGTAAAAGAAATAGACATTTCTGCACTTTTCTCAACCTGAGAGTGCAAAAGTGCAAACCTTTCTGGACAAAATGGAAAGGCTAAACTGAATACAACTGAGTTTTGAAACGTTTACAGCCTTTTGGAAATGTCAGCACTAAGAGAGAAAACTACAATTCCCAAGGAATGCGAAAGGAAACTTCAGTTTCAGTAATGCTAGCTGCTCTAGCTATGCTAACGTTGCTATTAGCTAAAGCCTAATTATGCCAATTCAGTTTTTTTCTATCTTAAAATAATAGTGCAATAGTAGTGCAGTTTTATTCTGCATGTTTTAAAAAGAGTGCAGAAGAATTTTTTTTTGACACAGATGCGACATGTAT
>NW_015114651.1:116165-116668 GCF_001443285.1 Poecilia latipinna
TAATATAAATCTTTTTTTATGTTTTTTTTCTCAGGATAGTGAACTGCCTTGCTGCGCAAGGCAGTTCATTAACATTAGCATTTCATGGTTGTCTCAAAGATAGAAATCCTTCCCCAGCTTTCTGTTTCACACACACACAGCAGTCAGCTGAGGATTCATCGCTATAGCAACAGAATCCAGAGAAAGGCAGAGCTGCTGGTTTGGACTACAAACCAGCAGCCATAACTGCCATAACTGTAGTTCTATCTATGGCCAAGACTCAGTTAAAACAGAGGCCTGAGCAGCATGTCAGAACTACAACATGGCGGAACTGTCTGTTACTATAGAGGAGGAGTTGGCTGGTATTCTGAACTACTTGTGCTTTAACTGATTTAACCTGATCACTATTACACATGAAATTAGTGTGGCAATTTCAAATGAAGCTTATTGAAAATTTTCAATGTGGCCCATTGAGTGTGACCAATATGCTGAAGTGGCCCTCGGTGAAATTGAGTTTGACACCC
>NW_015114652.1:0-7963 GCF_001443285.1 Poecilia latipinna
AGTTACATAAATCAAACAGGATGAAAACATTAAAAGGAGAGAAAGGTGGGCCTACATTTTAACTTTTCATTCTTGTTTTTGTTGCACTTTTGCAAAAGCAGTTGGACTTTAAATAGCCGGCCGCCACCTAAAGGTGAAGCTCGACGGAGATCTTTTTGCTTCTGCAGGTTAGTGGGTCACTCTCAGTTGTGTTGCCGCCCAGAATAGACGGAGCAAAAGTTCAACGAAGGCCGGCGCCATCAGCGTGAAACCAGACGGAGAGAGAAATCTGCCCGGTTCCTACCTGAGCCCGGTTCTGAGCCCAGTTCCTACCTGAGCCCGGTTCTCTTCCTGGGTCCGGTTCTTCCTCACCGGTTCGTCCTCCTCTCCCTCCACAGCTTTGCTGCTCAGCCGCAGCCTGTTCAGGACCGCAGCAGCAGCAGAACCAGGATGCACACTGGGGTTCGGACTGGTGTGTGTTGGAGTCAGGTTTCAGCTCCACACACACACACACACACCCCCCCCATATGAGGAGACGGCTGGTATGTGGACAGATTAAGACCCTGCCATGCTGTGCTCCATCTTCTGTTACACCCTTAACGTCCTGCGAAAAGGTGCTAAATATGAATTATCATATTTGCCAAACCAAACGGCTGATTTTGCAATAAGTGAAACGTATTTTATGTTAAAGTTTTGCAGAAGAAATAACACTCTTCAAATTAATGCAAAAAATTAATTTTTCTAGTGTTGACATGAACAAAAGGGCAAACAGCGGCAGCATCAATAAAATAAAAGGAGTTAATTTCTGTCCAAAAGCTCAAATCTTTAGTCCAAGAAATGTTCAAAAAACCTGCTTCAAAAGTCAATTTGCTAGCAATTTTTTTTCTGGAAAATTTCTGAAGTTTTTCACTCCATCCATCATCCATCCATTTTCTAACACCCTTGTCCCTTAGTGGGGTTGGGAGGGCTGCTGGCGCTGATCTCCAGCTCACGTTCCAGGCGAGAGACTTTTCACTCTATGAAATTCACAAGTTTTTTCTAGAAAATTTCTGAGCTTAATCTCAAAATCTGAAATTTTTCTAGAAAATTTTTGACTTTTTTTTATCTCAGAAAATTGCAGAATCTTTAGAACAAATTTCTGGAATTAGTCTCCACATTTCTTTCCCTTTTATTTATAGTCATTAATAAAACACACAGTGAGAAATTCAAGCATCAGAGCTGTTTATTTTCCAACAGAACATCAGACACTTCATGTATTTTCCCCATACATCTCCGGCCGACAGGTAAAAACACGAGTCCATGCTAAAAACAGAAAAGCCTCCACCTATCTACAGGCTGCGCTGTGTATGTACAGCAGGGCTAACACTCTAAACATCCGCTTCACACACCGGCTAAAAATCAAACGCCACAGAGAGAATAAATTAAACAAAAACGCTGCTGGATTATTTTCTGTCGATGTTTTGAACGATGAAGGTGTCAGGATTCGCTCCAGAGCAGCGAAACCTGCAGATTCTCTGAAACACTCGCAGATTTATGTGATTTTAGCAGAGCAGTTTCTCATGATATGCATGAATGCATGATGAGGAGGTGATGCGATGTACGGCGGCCTATTAGGGACATTATAGATATGAAAAAGGAAAAAGGAGGAAATTTCTGCCAAAAAACAAAAACAATTGTGAGAAAAAACCTTGGAAATATCTGAGTTTCTAAAGTAAATTTTTTTAAACATTTGTTTCAGTTTTTCATACCAAATTTGAGATTATTCACAAAATTTCAGAGTTTTTTCCAAAACAATTTCCAACATGTTTTTATTTCAACAAAATTTGAACTTAATCTCAAAATTTTTGTTTTATTCTAGTAAATTTTTGACTTCTCAAACTGAAATTTCCAAGTTTCTTTTAGCATTCCTGAAACTAATCTCAAAATGTATTTTTTTCTAGCAAATTTTAAACTTTTCAAACTGATAAATGTTTTATTTTTTTATTTTTTTTTTAAATTTTCGGATTAATCTGAAAATTTTGGGGATCTTTCGAGCAAATTGTTCAACTTTTCAAACACAGAAGTTAAAAAATAAATTCTCCAAAATTCCAGAGATTAATCTAAAAATGTAAATATTCTAGCAACTTTTTGACATTTCAAACTCTTTCAAAATTTCAGTTTTTTCCAGCAAATTTTTTGACTTTTCAGTTTTAAACTTTTTTTTTGCTAGAAAATTTCAGTTTTGTTTTTTTTGCAGAAATTTTCTCTTCTTTTTTTGTTTTTCTACTTATATTGCCCCTAACACGCTGCGGTAGCAGTGGGCTACAGAACAGAATCAAAGTGAAAAAACACCCGGTTTTATAAAATTGATTCGGTTTGCGTAAAGGTTTATGTAGGATAAATAAATCTCGCTTAATGAGATTGATTGTTGTAAACTGCTTTTCTACGAAAATACAATTAAATAAGACTTTGGATATCAGTATCATCCCTTCATGAACAACATAAACAAGGAAAACAAAAACAAGGAGAAAGCAAATACAGATGCAGACAAGAAAACAAACAAAAATACAGTAAAATCTACAGTAACTTTACACAACATGTACAGCATTTTTACCATTTCACAAAACAAAAACTAAAAAAACCGGGTCAAATCAGTGTATAAATTCACACCGATGGCCGCTAGAGGGCGCTTATTTACTGTTCTAGAGCTATTTTACAATAACAAAGAGGCCGGTTGAAACCAGCAGAGTTTCTGTGGCCTCTGTTTTCAACACTGAACAAGCCTTCATATGAGGAAGAAAAAGAAATGGAGAAGAGGAAGAATCGGCTGTGATCAAACAGAAAACCCAAATCAAAATGGTTCTTAAATCTGATGGGACAGACATAATCCCATCACTAAACTGGAAAGTTTCCATAATTTGTTTTTGTAGATTCAGGAAGAATAGTCTGGCATTCAAAGTAATGCTGGTGATTATACAGACATTAAATTATTATTAATTATTCAAATTAGGTGGAATAATTTCCCATCTTCAAAGAAAACCACTTTTTTAAATAAAACTGTTAAACGTTATTGCATAAAGTTAGATATTTCATCTCTATTAAAGTAGTTTTGTTAAGGGAAAAATTCAATTTTTACAGCTGATTTTGTTCTGATGGGTCATGGCTGATATAATTAAAGCTACTGGAACAAATGATTAATTTGCTACTGTCCCTATTCTTCCCCTAACTTCATACCTGAAAGTTTAAAAAACACGGAGCGCTCACGTCTACTTTCATCTGCAGGATGAGGTTGAAAAAGAGAGGAAGTGGAAAACTGGCAGGGATGTGAGTGTGTGTGTGTGTGTGTATGAGCTGCTGTTAGGGCTGGGTTGCATCTTTACACACAGTGGAGACAAATAAAATCTGAAGCTTTTCTCTGTTAAAATATCCCGATCTGCTGAGAAACATCAGAGCGGCTCGGAAACTAATGCTGGATTTCCTAAATATCCTTTCAGATCTGGCTTTTATTTAGTTTTAATTTAAAATTTAAATAAAAATGTCAGTTTTTCTGAGCACATTCTGTTAGTGTGAAGAAAATAAAAAGGTGCAGTTCAGAAAGGCTCCGTTAAAAATATTAAAGATTTAGTTAACATAATTTACTCAAATATAAAGTCCAGCATTTTAGAGCCAGAATGATTAATCGATAATTGAATATTCGTCAACTGAGTAATGGATTAATCGTTAGGAAGTATACAGTGTAACTGGAACAACAGCTGATGACCATGATTGGCTGACACAATTAATCAAATTAATCAATCGATTATAGCAATAATCTATTTTAGAAATCAACTAAGTGTTAAATGGAGCAACACCCTCTCCAGATTATGATGATAGCAAAGGCAATAAATCAAATTAATCACCATTAATCGATTATTGGATTAATGTAGTAATTGCTGAATCGCAGACAGACTCAAAAAAAGGCCAAGAGCTGAAAGAGCAACACACTCAAACGGTACAAAAACCCACAAACACGTGGTGCAGAAAATAAACGTTTTCAAAACGGCGTTGAGCAACTAGACACGGTCAACTTTTGGCAACTTTTAGGGTTGATTTGGCAAAATTTTGCCAGTCCATTTTTTAAATTATTCTATATTCCAAACAAGTTTATTAATTTCAACTGCAGTTTAATTTTTAGTGCCACAAAAATGTGATATTTTAACAGAGATTTGAACACAAAGCTCAAAGCAACACAACTGAAACAGCGGCAAAAGTTTGGCCAAAAAGCTTCAGCGTCTTTAGGAAGACGAGGGAGTGGGTTAAAGTTGGTGCAGCTAAATCCACCCGATACTGATGTGTAGGACAAATATTAATGATATCCCAGCCCTAGCAGCCTCTTTCTGCTGTGTGTGTGTGTGTGTGTGTCTAGTAGGAGTCGGTTTTGTAGCTTTGGTGCGCTTCAGAGGTGAGCTGGGTGGTTTCTGTGGCTGATGACGGCTGCATGACGATGGGATCGCTGCCGTCTAAAAGGAAAACAGAAACAAGAAAAACGTCAACGATTCAAAAAGAATCAGTTTATTGTTATTTGATTAATTTTTATGTTATTTTTTGTTGTTTATGTTGAATGTGGAAGAGCAGATGCAGCGAAATGCAACTAATGGAGAAAGAAAGAAGGAAAAAAATAAAAAGAAAGGAAGAAACAAGATAAAGAAAATGGAAAGGAAAAAGAGAAAGAAAAGAAAGCTTAGAGGAGGAGCTGCGCCTCAAAGGCGGGGCTAAATCCACCTAGCCATTTTACACAGCTGCATGGTTGCCATGGAGACTAAATAAAATAACCGAAACAACACTCCAGGTATAAAATGGATGTAAATGACAAATCCGGTGACGTAATTTGAGATACTTAGAAACAAATTCTGACTCGTGAAAATGTAATTGAAGATATCTTGAATTATTAACCTTACTAGTCAGAAACTAACTGCAGATATCTTAAATTACCATTCAGGACAGATGTCCAGAATGTGATCACGGACATTCAGAGGAAACAGATTTTATGGTAAGACGGCTTGCCGTAGCGTCCCGGTCCTCACCTCTCTCATCTGCAGTCATCTGGGCCTCCAGGTCCTCAGGGGACACGTAGAACTCGGGCTCCTGGTCCATTGGCGGCCGGGGTTTACATTTACCGCAGCAGCAGTTACAGCAGCAGCACAGGCAACAGCAGCAGTAGCAACCTGTTGCCAGGCAACAGAAGGCGAACAAAGCCTGGGGGGGCAAAGGTCACAACGTGAGAAATCACAACTTATGTCCATCCAAAGCGCTGTTTTTAAAGCCACAAACAAATACACAGAAAATCCCCAAAATAATCAGTCATTGAGCTGTTAGAAATAACAAATATTCATCACACTGAAACAATCCAAACAATTGTGTTAAAATAAATGACCTTTAAAGACTTAATTTGAGAAAAGAAAACAAATCTCAAAAAATGTTCTTGCTACGTTTTCTGACATGCAGCAAATATAAATAATTTTTGTAATTCTAACTGATCAAAAACAAGAAAAGTTTAGTTTGATTTAACTTCTGACAGAAAGGAAAAAAGTCTTTTTATTACCTGTAAATGATGCTTTCTAAATGTAGGCTTTTAATCAAGCGTTAAACTGCAATTCCTTACAAAACTGTGCAGTTTGAATATCAAGTACTTTTAAAGAGTTTCAAGCACTTCCCAAACCTTGAAACATCTAATAAAAATTCAAGCATTTTCAAGCACTTTCCAGACCATTTTCAAGGATTCAAAGCCTCCATACAAACCCTGGATATTGTGATTGGGAGGAAAGCGAGCAAAAGAGGCTGGAAAAGGGTTCAGGTTCTCTTCATCTACAATAAAAAACAAACTGCAGTGGGTCACCTTGGCCCACCAGCTGGACAGAACGAAGTAGGTGTTGACGTTCTCCTCTCCGAACTGCTCCGCCACGTAGAGGCCCAGGGAGCCGTACTTGTCGTAGATGTTCTTCTTGGTGGGATCCACCAGGATGGAGTGAGCGTTGTTTATTTCTTTAAACTTTTCAGCCGCGTCCGGGTTGTCCGGGTTTTTGTCGGGGTGAAACTTCAGCGCCAGTTTTCTGCGAGTTAAAAAAATGAAGAAACACATCAGATTTCTGATTCAGGCTGCTTTCACACCTGATAGTTTGGTAGAATCAGTTTGATTGGTGACCAAATTTGTTACATTTTCAGCTGCTGCGGCTCGCTTTCCCACTGCACCAAGTCAAATGACACAAACCCAACCTGTTCCCCTCCTGGCCTGTGGGGGCGCTGCACCAAGAGGAAATGGCTGCACATAAAGGAAACGGCACAAAAATCTCGGAAGACACCAAGCGCAACTTTCTACAAAAATGGAGTCGCATCACATTTTAGCAGTTGTTCGATTTTCCTTGTCTTTGCTAATGATCATAGTCATTTCTCCTGCTAATGCTAGGCTAACGAGTTTGTTTTGCTTGTATTTACCCAGAAAGCCCTGCGGTCCACTTCCTGCTTTTGGAGCGGACTCTGGTCTACTTGGAGTTCACATATGGATTCAAACCAAACCAGAGTTCACTTCAACCGAACCCAAACCGAGGTTTGTCGGCGGACTGGAGTTTGCTTCTTTTGGCTCGGTTGTGCATTCTCACCTCCATAAAAGAACCAGACTTTCTACACAAACGGACTGGTACCAAAGGATCCTTCACTATTGGCACCTTTATCCCAAACTAGATAAATTATTTTTGTTTTGTTTGGCACTTTAACCAGACCTAGGAACAAGATTCTCACTTTTTATTCATGGCAGAATTGGAAGGAGGCCTAACTGGGTCCGGATGCTCCAGTATTGGTACCAAACATGCCTTCTCCTCTCCTTAATCTTGAATTTAATAAGAATCCCTATGATGTCTCAGGGTTAGTTGCACCACTTCACATGAGTAATGTTCTCCTGTTTGTTTCTGAAATCCCTCTCATAGTCTCCTAATGATGGGACAAAAGGCTGGATGACGTTTAGAAAGCCTGTCTTACAGCTCCCTGCCTCCCTCTAGTGGTAGAAAACATCACAGCAACAGAGGGATTTCCTTCCCCTGTTCGTTGACATTATTGCACACCTGTAACATTTCTTGATGTCCTCTGTTGTGGCGTTCTTGTCGATTCCGAGGACAACGTAGAGTGATTCTCCTGAAGTGGACAGAGTCCTCTGCCGCTGGTGGTCCATGGCCGCTCTGCTGCTCTCTTCTTCCCTTCTCACTCAGCTTCTCCCTTGAATAGGCAAAAACAAACAGTGGAGGACACATTTCATTTAAAAAATCATATTAAAATATTGAAGGCTGCTGCAGACAACTACAGAATAGCAGCATGCAACCCACCCTGATTTATCCTGCAGTTCAGCAATGAATAAACAGCAGAAATATTGATTACTTTGACGATTAATAGGATGGAAAGATCTGCATATTCTTCACCTCAGGCTTTATTAATACAATATTAGAAATATATTAAAAGATACAAATAAACAATTAAATTCCTTTTCTAATGAAGAAAGTAAATGTATTATTGCCTAAAACTCAACAACAGCGTTACGTTAGTGAACACTTGCTTATTTGTACCAAAAGATGCAAAATACCTCAAACATCAACATCTGAAAAGACTTATGAATAATTAATCTAATTAATTGGATAACAAAAGGTGCGTAATACACTTTTTTTTTAAATTTTTTTTTTTACAGAATTTGAATGATTTGAATCTAACACTGCCACATGAGGAGTTCTGGGTAAAACATATTTACAAAGTTTTTCTTTTTCCATCTTAAATACAAAATGTCTTTATTTTCTTGAAAAGCTTTGGGTTACTGATCTCAGTGTGTTGTTCTCTAGCAAATGTTTCTTTTTTGAGTCTGTTCACTCCAGTTAATCAATTACTACATTTGTAGATTATTATTTGTGATCATCTTTGAAAAGCAGAAGTGGAGCCTCCTGCACAATGGACAAGAATGCAGCAAGTGATTTCTGGATGGTAAGTGTTG
>NW_015114652.1:10949-36297 GCF_001443285.1 Poecilia latipinna
TGCTGGCCACGCCCACAAGTAATGAAAAGAACTGCAAACAGATGCGCAATTATACAACTGGACATCTTTGAAAAGCAGAAGTGGAGCCTCCTGCACAATGGACAAGAATGCAGCAAGTGATTTCTGGATGGTAAGTGTTGAGAACGAAGGAGACGCTGCACAGACTTTTTTAGAAACTCTTCTCGGATGTAATGGTAAAGCGTCTCCTTTCAGTGCTGAAAGTTAATAAAATAAGTAAAGTCTGATTGGCTGATTTTATGCTCCGTGTGTCAATACAAATTATGATTCATCGATTGAGATCCTCGTTCTCAACATAAGTCAACAACAAAACACTTGTCTTTTCCAGCAGCCATTGTTTGGCGCATAAATCCAGTTGACCCAACATTCTGGAGTTCTGCTGGGGTTGCTAGACAATGGCAGGATTTTTTTTGGAAACAGCTCATTTCCAGACAATGAAAGAAACATTAACTTAGTGCCAAAAGAACAGCTGGGTGTTTTTTTTTTAAGTTCTTAGTCTTTAGAAGCTGTTGAGACCCAAAAATGTGCAAAATGTGAATTTTATATAAAAATGTCCCCTTTAAAACAAAGAAAAATCTGAAGAAAAACCAAAACCTGTATTCAGACGGAGTCAGAGAGAACTGAACAAGAACCAGCCATCCTCTGAGGAGTCCGTCGTGACGCCATATGGTCAGTACTGAATTGGCCGCCATGCACTTCTTGTGTTACTTCTGGAGATTAACCAGAAGTAACACAATTCTCCGCCCTTCCTTGGCCAGGATTACCCAATGAGGACAATTCATCAGGAGCGGCGGGATTACCGGCACACTGACACCGTTCTGGTGTGTGTGAACGATCACGTCTGACCCGTTCAGGACGCTTCACACAGCGGCCAATCACATTTCACCTGGCCAACGTTTGTCTGTAACTGGGAGACTTTCTACAAACTTTTTACGTCTTAACGCAACTCATTTTCACAGACGGATTAAAATAAAGAAATAAGGGAAACATGTACGTCTGTTTGAATAAACGGGGAGGTTAAAAAGGTTCAAGTTTGGTTCAGTACGGTTGGATTTGAGATGGACAAACTCCTCTGTCTGGGATGATAAATCAATTAATTGCAATAATAAATTAAAACTACCTCATTAATTCCCTTTTGTCTGATTTATCGTTTCTCTTTTCCTACCAAAAGCTGAATGGTAAAAGTCTTCAGTCTGGTGCTTTGGTCTCAAATAATCTACTTCATAATTCATTTTGTTTGTTGTTTCTCTTGTTTTGTTTATTTATTTTGGATGTTTAAAACGTCTTCCAGGTCCAGTGTTAAATGTTCATTAGAATTTAAAGTTTATTTAGAATCAGCAAAGAGACCTCATTGTTATAACCGACATAAAGTAAACACAGCTGCTGTAAACACACAGCAAACTAAACGCCCGCTCTGATTCTGAGCTCCAACTGATCCGTTTGAACCGCAGCTCAAACTGAAAACCAGCATAAAACTGAGGACTGAAGTGTTTTGAAATGCAGAATCAACACAGATAAAAAAATAGTTGGGTTCCTATCCAAACTCATCTAACCTCAGTTTCTGCTTTCAACTGAAGATGACGCAGAATGACTTTCTGTTTGGCTCCTCAGAGATAACAACGAAAAAACGCTGCTACAAAATGATGCAATCAGCAACGATCCATTAGTTTAAAGCAGCACTGAATAGTAAATCAATAATATCATGATAAACACATGATCAATTTCAATAGGTCATACATCTAATGGAATATCCAATATCTTCACCTTCCTAAAGTTATGGCCTAAGTCATTTATTGCTCACAGGGCATTAAAGTCTGGTTAACTCAACTGACTCACTCGTTCTTCGGTTACCTAGCAACGACCTGCTGGGTAACTCCTGGTTACCTAGCAACAGGTTGCTGAATAACTTTTTTTGTTGTTTTGCCACTGAGCCTCATAACAGCTTAAAAATAAAATACAACATGGAGTGAAAACAGGATAAAACAGAACACAGGAAAGGTCACACCACTAGTTTGATAGAATTTCAGGTATTTAAAACAAAAGGCTAATCAATAATTATCAATAATAATATGTCCAAAGTGCAGCCTTTGAATTCATTTTGGTGACCAATAATTTAAGAATGGCACGAATTTAGCCATAAACATTTTTGTAAATTTTTTTAGGATAAAATTTTCCGTGGTAAGTTTATTAGAGATGCACAGATATGAAAATTTGGGCCAATATTAATTTTGCTGTTAATGCCAATATTGATATTTATCGATATTATAAATATTTCTCTGCACATCTCCACACCTTTGAAAAAAAAAAAAAAAACCTGACCAGAAACAGACAGCAACAAGATGAAAACAATTATCAGTTGGTCATATTAGCCCAGTTTCACTTATCGGACAGATATAGATATGTTAAAAAATTACTAACATCGGCAGACACCGATGGTAGTGCCGATATATTGTGCATCTCTAAAGTTTATATCTTCTTAAGCGGAAAATGTTAAGTAAAACACAAAGAATTTTTCCTTAGTTAGGCCTTATTTTTATATTTAATAAGTTGTGCCACTGCCATTCAAACGCAGACTTTGGTAGACCCATCCATTTCACTTGGCTAAACAGCAAAGGTTGTAGAAGAAAATCTCAAAGGTAAATAAGTGTATACATTTATGTGAACGTTGTATTTATTGTTTTGTAATTATATTTTTGTGTTGTTAATTGGGGAATAAATACTTTCAGTTTGGGTATTTTGGTCACCACTGGCTTAACATATTATTAATCAGTCATTACTTAAGTAAACTGGTGATTACATTTGAAGCAAAACTAATTTAATTTAAAAGTTCTAATTAATTTAAAATTAAGAGTGCCAGCAAAGCACTTCGTGTTTCACACAGAGATTCATCCTCCGTTGGCTATAAACGGCCAGTCCAATTCATTAGCGGATGGTGAATCGGCACTCTGTCAGCATTCACTCGTTGGTTTTCTTAATGGATGCAGACACGCCAACAGCGCAGCACAAAGGAGGAATGATCTCTACTAAAGCAACCTGGATCGACTGCATATGGATTTACCTTCGTAACCTATTATTCAGAAGACCGCAGGGGAATTTTACTGAGTTAATTTTTAGATCCATGTAAGATCAGCTCAAAGTTTACAGACTTTTAGGATTCTATGTTAGAGGTTTTTTTGTACTTATTGGAGTGTAATAGTATAAATTTTATACTATTATGCTTCTTTTAGGTTTGTGTCATTGAGGTTCTGAATTGTTGTGAGATTTTATTGCTCCTGATTCTTTATATTACCAATATTTGTGCAGTTTTGTTTTATAAATGGCTGTAAAACTAAAATGAACTATTAGAGCAACTATTTAGAGCTGCTCTTGGTTTCCTTCTGTCTTTTATTGCAGCATTTACAATGTCAAGTTACAGTTTTTATTGCTGACAGTCGGAAGCTGTTAAACCTCACCCAGGTTCATGTCAGCTGCATGTGACTGAGTGGCTTTAACTTTCAGTTTTCACACTCTGGTGATACTTCCTTCAGATCCTACTGGGATATAAACCATTTTCTAACTAGCTGAGGCCATATTTGTACATATGATTTTTGCTTTTTTCTAATGAATTACAAGTTGCAACTAAAGAAACATAATTGCACATTCATTTTGGACTTTAACATATTTAAAAGGAACTAGGGCTGAAACGATTAATCGGACTGATTGTGATTAATCAATTATTGTAACAATCATCTACTAAGTTAGTAAAGAAATAATCATTAATCCGAACACAGAACAACCATTTGCTAAAAGAACCGTACAGTCAGAGCAACAATTAAGCCAAAACTATAAAAATATTTACATTTTGCATTTAAGATGAAAAGACACTCTCTGTCTGTAAACACGTACTACCACACGTTCTATTTTTGTAAATAAATATCTGATGAAGCACTTATTGGTGTCCAATTTTTAATCAATTGATTAAAAAAAGTAACAGATTACACTGCACCCATTAGTTAAGGTAACAACGCCTCAGAATAGCAGAAAATGTTAATAATCAAGCAAAGGAACGTTATGCTATAATATTGTATGGAGTAAAAGGATTATTTTGTTATTAAAAAATTAACTGACTCATTTCTTCATTTGAAATTTTTAATGTATTTCTAAGACTTATGTGGTTACATTAAAAATAAGCAGAATGTCTCAATTTTTTTATCTGATTAATTGATTAATCGTCAGAATATTTGATAACTCAAATAATCGTTATCTGCTGCTCTAAAAGCAACTAATTGTTTAACTTCAATGTATTTAAAAAATACCTTTAATTAGGACTGTGGTTGGATGAAAAAGAATCCTAAAAAACAAACAATAAAATCTAAAAAACAAAATGTCAAACACTTCCGTTATTTATTCACATGTTCTTGTTCCTCTTAAAAGTGAAATCGAATATTAAAAAGGTGTTTTAAACTCACATACAGGGAAATTTGAACTGCAAGAACTGCACAAAAAATGTACCACAGGTTCCTTGATAGAATCAAATAGAAAATGAAGGGATTACAAGACAACATCTCCCTTGCCTAAACTCATCAAAGAGAACATGATGTTGGTTATATTTATAGATTCAAAATGGTGGGATGTTGCTTTGATGCATTTTATTAGTCACTTATTCCCATTTATGTCTGATTGGTGAATTTCCAGTGACTGCTACTGAGGGAATAAAGTGTATATTACATATAACTTACTTTTTTTTTTTAGCTAATCTGAATATCCTGGATAGCGAAATCTTTCAAAGATAGGAAAATATCTGCAAATCTAAATAAATAACCGGCTTTAAAAAAGTTTTTATTTTAATTCGTGAATTATTTCGATTACGATTCAAACATACTGCGTTAGAAACAAAGTCAGTGACGTCTCCTACTGCTCTGTAGCAGCTGAAAAGGCAAAACATAAAAATAAAAGCCATATTTATCCATCAGCCTAAATGCACCTGTCTCTCCTAACGTTTCAAACACAGACGTCAGCTGAGACATCAAAAGCGCAGAATGTAAATCCAGATTTATCTCCCAACTACTACAGGTTACTACAAGAACTAAACCTGTCATAGTGGAAGTAGCGGTATTCCGAATTGTAGTTATAACTTAACTGAGCAAAGATTTGAGAAGCGAACCAAAAACAGGTTGGTTCCGGAATCAAACTGTGGTTAAAGCGGATAATCTCCAAGCACCGCATCAAACGAAAGCAACCAGCATCCATGTTTGTTAACAGGGGTGTTTAGCTAGTCCATATCCTTGCCTACATTTAGCACTTTGCTCGCTAACTAATCCAAGGGCAGCAAAGCTGGCTAATGTTAGCCCCCTCGGCTAACTCTGTGCGTTTCTTACCTCTTTCTTTCCAACCGGAGTGATTTGGTTGTTGTTATTTTCCTTTTTGAACGAAGCCAACTTGGAGTTTTATTGTTCTCGCATCTCAGTTTTCGCTTCGCTCTCTGCCGCTAAAGCATTCCAAGACAAGGCAGCAGCAGAAAGTACCGCCGAGCTAACGGCTACACCGGGTGGGAGCGACCTGTCAGTCCGTGACAGCGATCCCTAGGAAAACTCCTCCCACATTATGGCAAGCCGTTAGCATCAACAATAATCCGTAAATCCGAAGTTGTGACATTTCAAGTTAGACTTTTTTTGTGTGTGTATTCCTTTTTTATTTATTCAACGTTATGAATGTAAGTCCACGTCAACATAAATCCAAGATAAAAACAACAAACAAAAAAACAACAAAAAAAAAACGATAAATGTGCTGTAAAATTGAGGAATTTTGAGGTAAGAAAAGCTCACTTTCTGTGAGAATAAATCTGCTCATTATGATAAAAGTTCTGCATAACAAAATAACAGTTTGTTCAAAACAGTTGTATTACTAGGCTATCACCGTGCATTAGCATGTATGTGAAGCACATTATTTACTCATTAGAACAACTCATAAATGTAAATTATGATAAGGTATGCCATATTTATGTGCATCTAAGCACACATATATTTGTAAAAAAAACTTTGAATAATATGGGTTACAACATTTAATTTCCCTTTGGAATCGATGACGTGTTTTTTAAATTGAATTGTATTATTGTTGACGCTAAGGCTTGCCATAAAACTCCGAAATGCGTGCGCATCCACTCACAGCAGGCGCGTCCACGATGAACAGGAAGTTCACTCATTCTACGTAAGTGGCGTAACAGACGCAGCGGAGAGAAAACTTCTGAGATATTTCAAGATTTAGCCGCAATTACTTAAATGTAAGTTTAAAAAAAAAATAAGTTTGTTATTTTTAAAGGAGTCTTGTGTGTGTGTTTATTTCCTTGAACAACTTAGGTGGTTGTTCTGCAAGACTTTGGCCTTTAGTCGTTCATCTGTTTAGCCATGTCATGGGCTAACGTTAGCATAGACAACCAGAACTACACACAGCTAACGACAACTTCGTGGCTTAACTGTTAAAATTTAATTTAGTGAACGCAAACTCACCGCACAAGTTAAAGCAAGGCATTAACTAAATTAAATCATAAGGTGTTAGTCATAAGATAAAACAGAAAACGTTTGACAGATAGCTTTGCAAAGCTAACTTTTACAGCATTGTTCTTTATCTGGAGGGTTAGAAAGTTGTTTATAATTAAAAAGTAATTCTTTGTTCAGTCAAGGATGTGTGTCTAAGATGAGCAATATTTTTCTTTGCAGAAAAAGTACGTAGGATTTTTACTTTTAGTTAAATTCTGATTGCATTTGAAGAACAACTTTCTTGTAAACAACTTCAACTGGGTCACTCCCTGAAATCTGGGTTTTATCAACAACCCCGGCTGTAGAACCCAATATGGCGATCCGCAACTCCCCTCCCCCCCCATATGATCCAGCTGTAAAAAACTCACCAATTTAAATTTAACAAATTAATAAAATGTCTAACCAAACACCAAGCTAATGTAATTTGCTATAATTTGTGATGAATATGGGAAAATTAACTGATTTCAGTAGGATTTGGCAGATAACGAGGAAGAGGTGCTCAATTATGGACAGATGTTTGATCAAACATTTTTGATCTCTAATAAAATCTTAGTTATTTAACCTGACCACTTATTATGAATAAATAATTTTACATTTCTTGTCTTTCTTTTTTTTAACATTTAAAAAAACTACACAGTCAGCAGTTTGGACCAAGATGGCAACTGATTCTGTAAAAGACATGACCTCAGAAAACTGACATGTTGTTGCTGTGGCGTTGTTGTTTTTTTCCTCAGTTTGGGAGTAAAGATGTCGTCGGGTGCTCTGTTTCCAAGTCTGGTCAGCGGCTCAAGGGGAAGCTCTAGCAAGTACCTGGTGGAGTTTCGTGCTGGTAAAATGAGCCTGAAGGGGAACACGGTTACGCCCGACAAACGCAAGGGCTTGGTGTACATCCAGCAGTCCGATGACTCCCTGATCCATTTCTGCTGGAAGGACAGAACCACCGGGAACGTTGATGATGTAAGTGAAGATTTTATCCTTAAATTAAGCAAATAATTTAAAAACACATTCAGTGAAATCTGAAATCTTTATTACTTTCATAATGTGATTGGAAATTATTTCACTTAACAGTGCTGTCATATTATGTGTAGATAGTAATGTATTTTCTATTTTAAACTAAATTGAACCAAAATAATTTCCTTACCTTCTCGTTACTTGAGATGTTCTGATGCGTTTTGCTGTGGGTTGGCAAAACATTCATGCTTTGATTCTTCATTTACAAACGTAACGCTTAAAACTGTCCCAGGATTTAATAATTGGTTTTGGGTTTTTTGCAATCAAAATCCCTGATTGTGGTGGTACTCTAGGAATATTAGCAAGGAACTGAGAAATATTTGAGATAGATTTTCTTATTTAAATGTTGCTTTTTATATTTATAACATGATATGAAGTAAAGCAGAGGGAGCAGTGTAGTAGAAGGAAGAAATACTGCAGGTTGGAGTTACCATTTCTTAAACCAAATCTTTTTGACAATTTTTGCGTAAAATTTGCAGTAAACTTTATGCAATAGCGAGAATTCAGGCATATATAAAAAAATTTGTAACTGAATTTCTGCCCAAAAAATGAAGTGGCTGATATAAATAATAAAGTTATTAAACTATATCTGATTTCTGTCTTTTTGTGCATTAAGAATATTTACAAGAAATTGTAATACAATATTTTTGCGATAAATTTCTTTATTTAAATGTGGTTTCATTGTTACCATATCACCTGATAAGTAAGGCAGAGGCAGCAGTGAAGTAGAAGAAATACTGCCACCTGCAGGTGGGAGTTAGCATCACATAAACTCAATGTTTTTGACCATTTTTTGCTGAAAGTTTAGAATAAACTCACAATAGCAAAAAAAAAAAAAAATGCTGGGTGATTTTCTGCAAAAACTCAACAGACTAAAGTAAATAATAAAGAATAACTGATCTTTATCATTTTTGATTGATTATGAGGCTTACTTTCCAGTAGAACTAAATCAGAACTGAAATGTCCCACAGGATCTGATCATCTTCCCTGATGACTGTGAGTTTAAGAGAGTGAACCAGTGCACCACGGGACGCGTCTATGTGCTGAAGTTCAAGGCTGGCTCCAAAAGGCTCTTCTTCTGGATGCAGGTGGGAAGACGCTGCTAATCTGCTGAATGGAAATCTAAGTGGATATAAGACATGATTAACTTCTCAAACTGTCAACTCAGGAGCCCAAAACGGACAAAGATGAGGAGTTCTGCCGTAAGGTGAACGAGTTCCTGAACAACCCTCCCATTCCTGGCGCTCCGGGCAGCGGAGGCGGCAGCGGCCACGAGCTGTCGGCGCTGGGCGGAGAGGGCGGCCTGCAGAACCTGCTGGGAAATATGAGCCACAACCAGCTGATGCAGCTGATCGGTCCGACGGGGCTCGGTGGACTGGGTGAGGCACTCTGAGTAACGCTTTAGCTTTCACTAGCTGTGTCTCTATTAGCCGTAGAATTGCACAAATTGAAATTAAGAAAATAAATTTGCTTAATTTAAAAAAAAAAAACCTCCAATTTTTTTAAATGAAACGTTTTTGCCCTTGGGTGAAGTGGTTTTTCAGCCGTATGGAAATCGATGCGTCACAAAATTGCAATAAAAACTTTTTTTTTTTTCCCACTTTTTTTTGTCACTCGCTGAATATCCCAGTGGAGTCAGTTTTTTTGGACTTCTTTTCCTTCACCACCATGTTTTATTAGTTTAGTCATCACCAAATGGGGAATCGAGGGAAATGAGTGCCTGCTGAAATTGATGTTGCCATGACGATTGTGATGGGTTATATTGTGCAGGCCTGTTGTAAAGCCTGAATGCTTCATCAGAGCAGCTTTTATAGATTTGTTCTGGTTTGTGTAAGGAGGCCTGGGAGCGTTAGCCGGACCTGGACTGGCGAACCTGCTAGGCAGCGGCGGCCCGCCCGCCAGCAGCTCCTCATCCAGGTAAGACCTCACCTCTGCATCGTCGAGACTTCCTCCTCTAGCGTGACGCTAACTCCCGGTCTCCATGCTAACCTCAGCTCTAGAAGCCAAGCAGCCACGGCCGCCTCTTCATCAGCTGCAGCCCCGAGACTGAGCTCCACCCAGGCACCGGCCACGCCTACGCCTCCTGCCGCCTCCGCTCCTGCCACTACTGCTGCTGCTGCCCCTGCTGCTCCAGGTACAACCACCTTAATTCTGTCTCACTGCAGATCTCGATGCCCAGTTCTGATTAATTAGTAGTTCATGCTACCAATTAATCGGACTTCTGTGTGAACGATTTACGACCCCATAGCAGCTCCCCGTTTACCAAATTAATAATGGACGCCGCCATCTGTGGATTGATTTTAAATTTAAGTTGTTTTCACATGTGAAAGTCTAGTAGACTCGGTTCAGTTGGGGACAAAACTACCACATTTGCTGCATTTCCTGTTTTAAATCAACCAAATTGACCGTCTCTGTCCTGAACTCCTTGCTGTTTTTTCCCCACTTGCAGCTCCAGCTCAGGCCCCTGTGACGCCGGCCTCCGTTGGAAGCCCTCCTCCTCACCAGCCCATCCAGCTCAGCGACCTGCAGAGCATCCTGGCCAACATGAACGTTCCTGCAGCCGCTGCAGCGGCGCAGGGATCTGCAGGTCAGCAGGCCGTCGGGTTCGCTCTGCTGCTGCAGGGAGACGGAGGACGCTCCAGCTAACGATGTGGTTTGTCTCCTCCAGTGGACCTGGCGAGCGTTTGCACCCCGGAGATGATGGCTCCCATCCTGACCAACCCTGAAGTCCAGCAGAGGCTCCTCCCCTTCCTCCCCAGCGGAGAGAGCCTACTGCAGAGCACCGAAGAGATCCAGAACACCCTGAACTCGCCGCAGTTCCAGCAGGTAGAATCAGACCAGGCATGGACGGTTCTTCATCTGTTTGGTTCGGTTCTGACTCTGGTTTCTGTCTGACTTCAGTCCATGAGTATGTTCAGCAGCGCTTTGGCTTCGGGGCAGCTCGGCCCGCTGATGAATCAGTTCGGTCTGTCGGCTGAAGCTGTGGACGCTGCCAACAGGGGAGGTAGGACAAAAACACCCCCTTACATCATGGAAAGTTTTATTTTGTAAATTTAAAATAAATTTTAAAATGTTGTCAGATATTTACTAAATTACCATTTTTTCCCTTTATAACGGCTTTAATGCGTAGTTATGTGACGTGTCACTTCTGGGATCTTCGTTACTGACCGCCATCTTGGTAGGCAGTTGCTATGGCAACAGTAGAACAAGCTCTTGCCTCATTCATATCTAATTTGTACACAATGCAAGCACATTGTAACTCTGTTTTGACCTCTACCTACCTGTTTAGTACTAAGATAAATATCAGTGACATTAACTGCCAAACTAGCAAAATTAGCTTAGCTAATGTAGCTTTTATCTGATAGCTAAGGCGAACATGTAGTTACTCTGCCAGACACCAGAACCTTGTTATTCCCACGAAGAGTTCGTACGATCTGTATAAATTTGTTGAAACATTGATTGTATCCATCTGTGGATTTCAAGCCGCAAAGCTCCTCCATTGTGTACGCACTCTTCCTGTTCACTGGCTGGTGAACTGCAGTAGATCGGAGGCAACTCGTCCACATCGTCTGACATGTTTCCATCATCTTTCTCATATGGGTTGATGCTGACGGCAGCCATTTTGTTTGTCTGGAAGCCATGGTTCATCTATGCTTTGTGCTGTGCTTGCCTACCAAGATGGCGCTGATCACATCCGGTTCAGACTTGCGGGAACTAGGTATACTCCATCGTACAAACAGATTTTAACTAGTCATTTCCAAATTGAGCTAATTCCTGCCTTAGCTGCCAAAGGAGCAGGAACTAATATTTAAGGTAAATCTCTGTTTTTAAATCCAACTTAGCTGTGTTTCTATGTGCTTTCTGAAGTATTGCATTAGAAAATGTTGATAGAAACTGCAAAATTAAAATTTCTATGTTTCACGTAGACTGGTTGATTCGCTCTTAGTACATGGAAATACGACTAATTTGCATTTTCTGGGGTCTTTTGCTACATCTTAAAGTTCACATGACGCATTGATGTAGCGGTTAGATCTGAAATTCAGACGGTCTCCACTGCTTTTGGGGCAGGCAGCTCCTTGACGCATTAGTCCATCTATTTTTAAGAAATCTGGTCTTTCTGCATCTCAAACATGTTTCTGTTTCCTCCTCAGATGTGGAAGCGTTTGCCAGAGCTATGCAGGGCAGCAAAGGAGACTCCAAAGAGAAGAAAGAAGATGACGAAGACATGAGTCTAGATTAGAGACCAGCCTGCCAAGTCCCATCGCTCTCTACTTTTTGTTTACTTTTCCTCCCACTTCAGCATTGTCTTAAATGTTTTTATATACCAAAGGCAATGTTTCTACACCATGTAGACGTCTCTCTTGCTGCGACTAAGCCTTAAGTTTTGCTTTCTGCGGTTGAAGTACTGTCTGCCGTTGGCTTTTTGGGACTAGATCTTTATTAAAGTACAAACTGAAAAACACTTAAGCGTCTAGTTTTATATGAAAAAGACTTTATTCAAACAAATGAGGGCTGGGAGTTGCAGCTTATTCATTGAGACACTTTAAAAATGTTAGCACACAAAAAAAAGCTTCATTTTCTTGTTTGTTACATGGGTTCAAAAATAAAAGGGGTGCAGATCATATGAGAAAGTTGGTTTAAGAAAAGGTAAATAATTATAGAGAAGGGGTGATTTAAGGTCAAAATTATTGGTTTGCAGCGATTTTTTTATGTTACTGAAAAAACTGAAAATTTTCTTACATTTACAAAAATTTAACAGCTTATTTAAGTTAGCTCAATTAAAAAAAAAATGAATCCATCAATTTCTATGAATTTAGCCAGTTCATGAAGCCCCATTGTCATAAATATTAGTGTATGGAAGTCGGAACACAACACTTTCATGAAATATCGCAAAATTGGAGTATTATTAATTTTTTTTTTTACATTTTAATTTTATATCAGTGCATCTTTATGTGAAAATAATTACAGACATGGCACGAAAACGTGAAAATATAAAATATGCTTTTTTTTCTCCCCCAAAGAATAAAATAAATATTAATATATATTTTAAATTAGCTACAGTAACATGACACCCACCACCAGTATTTTGCTGTCAGGGAATGTGAAGGCTCTACATGTGAGGGCAGCCTCGGGTTCCGACGGCTCCGTGAACAGACAGCGGTCCGGACAGCGTCACGGGTCGACGGTTGATGCTAACATGGCGGAAACACCCGTGGAACACCGGAAACCCGTTAGGATGGCTGGCCGCTGCGACCCCACCTGGCGGACAAAAGAAAGTTTACAGAGTGATTAGAAAAACGGGCGTATGTTATTTCATTTTTGAAGTTGCTCTTTTGATAAAAAAAAGTACCCCCTTTAATGATAAGAAGAAGCCAGATGTTAAATTAGATAAAACTGTACAGCGTTTCAAAGGAGGAGGAAAATCTGCCGAATAACCGTTAGAAGATTATTTTTTGCAGAAGCAGGAGGACCCAGTCACTAGGGATCGCGGAAGCAATATTATCTTCGTAAATACTTTAATTAAGGCTCTTAAATTTTGTCAAGGCAGTACTATTTTGACGTATATATTCTATGTTTTATTTTTTACAAGGGACTTTTCCATTGAAAGTTTGAGTCACGCGCAATCTGTGACGCCAGGCGGTTGCCGCTACCGCTAACTAGCAGCTAGCAAACTAGCTAGCTAGCTAGCTAGCTTTTTCTGCATCTGTGTAGCAAATATCGCCATTTGCTACACTTCTTTTGCCCCATAAGATTCTAGGTACATTATGTGCAAAGAAAAGCTTGGCACTAAAGAGTTAGCAAGCCCTGTAAGAAGAGTTAATGGCCCAGGGAAGGAAAAGAACATAATTTCTACATAATCATATTTGTTCTCTTAACTGCTGGTATGAGTTTCATATCAATAGGACAATATTTTGGGGAAATACATAAGGCATGCAGATACTGGGGGGTTAATAATTGACTGCCAAAAAATGCATCTCCCTTCTAACATGGAGAAATAAAGAGCAAATCACGCTTGTTCTATGAGCTACTAGTACAAGTTTCATATCAATAGGACAATAGACAGGGGATGCAGATATTGGCAAGCTCAGAAATTAAAATCCATCCCCTCCTATATTAATAGACTGGATAATTAAGGGTGATATCAAATTTTCTACATAATGGGCCTCTGTTTTGTCATGCATTAAGCTATTATGGTGTAAAAGAAAAAGTGGGGAATTTCAAACCATTAGTGGAGAACATTTTCATCAGACATTGACATTGAACCACAGAAGAAAAGGTTCTGTCTCCTTCAGTTTTTAGTTCTGTACAGTGACAAGCAGCAGATCTAGGGTGGCCCAGTGCCCCCAATATCAAGAAAACTTTGAAATTGCGATATGATTGACCCATAGCATCTCCACCTATTTTACATTACACAAGCAACTATGTTACCTTCAGTTTTTGTAAATGCTGTACATATCAAACATAACTTAAAGAGATGGAGGTCAATTTTAAGTCGTTAAATTGTGAAGTCAAAATTTTGTGATTTCTCAACAGCGC
Source organism: Poecilia latipinna (assembly GCF_001443285.1). Lineage (NCBI taxonomy): Eukaryota > Metazoa > Chordata > Actinopteri > Cyprinodontiformes > Poeciliidae > Poecilia > Poecilia latipinna. The sequence continues at coordinate 25,031 of NW_015114652.1, forward strand.
TTCTCTGTGATGCCGTTTACATCCGTTCTCTTAGGAGCGTTGAACTGAGAAGTAGTTCAGCAGATGTGCAGTCTCACCAGGTATTTGCTAATGTTGCTGCCAGTAGTCTGAAGGAGCTGAGCATGAAGATGCGGGGAGGTGCATGAAGCTCAAAAAAGTTGATTTTAGATTTTTTTTAATATCCTCTTCAATATCCCAGCCACAGAAATACTTGTGGCTGGGATATGTGTGAGCATTAGCAGACACTTTCTTTAAAGACAAAGAGGAAACCCTGAAATTGTGCGGAGAACTGTGATATTGTACTCACTTGGTGCACCGCCAAGGTACATGGTAGCTTTGGTCCCTGCAGAACGGTTCTGTTTGGGGCCCGTGCTCTTCTCTGCGCTTCCATCCACAAACAACTTCAGAACGTTGTTCCTCTTCTCCACTGGAAGAATACATCAGCATTAACGGAGAGCGGTTCTGTTTGGGGAAGATGACTGGTTGCTGTAAACCCACCTTTGATTGTGTGCCAGCGCCTGTTACACAGAGGTTCTTCAGGCATTAGCGAGGTAGAGAATTCACCTTTGCCACTGATTACTGAAACAGTCACCTAGACACAAAAACATCTTCCTCAGGTTTTATTTTTAGGATTTCTTGAACGACGACAAGAAAAATCTCCACCTTCTTCCTGCTGTTTCTCTTGTTTTTGGGGAAACCTTTACTCACCTCTCCCTGGCTTAGGAACAAGCTCAGGTATTGGTCAGATGAAGTTCCAGCATATAACAGCAGCCCAGAGTCTGAAGCGGGTCGAACTTCCAGCTGGATCTCTAGGTCTCGACCCAGAACCAAAGAGTCATCTGCCAGGAGGCAGAGACACGTCAATCAGTGGATACTGTGACCAAAAAAGGTTTCAAACAGCTGAAACGTGGAAAAGACGGGGAGGGTAGCTACCAATCTTCAGGTGTCCTCCCTGTTTGGAGAAGTATGCTCCAGGTTGCAGAGGGTTCTGGAAGCATGGAACCGCCCCCTGGCTGAACGATGGGCTTCCTGCAGGAACTGCGTTCAGTTTCAGGTCCTTGACACATCCGATGAAACCATCAAAACGTTTCGGCTGGAGTTCAGACACAAACAGTGAGAATGACGTCTGATAAAGGTGTGCACCTTTCTAACCTTATTTCTGTCTCCAGAACATAGCCAGTTATCCTCAGTGGGACTTAAACCCTCGTGGTCTTTTTGGGTCACATTGACCCCGTGTGCGCTTGCTTTTGGAAACTGACGGTCTGTTGTTTGACCCAGACATTTGTCACACTAAAACTGTGGGAGAGTTAAAGAAGAGCTATTGTTCTGGATCATTGTCCTGTTGATGACCCAGTTAGGGTTGGACAGACGGCCTCATGCTTGACTCTGGAATACATAACCCTGACCCGGTTTCTAAGGGTGTTTTCACACCTGATAGTCCAGTAGACTTGGTTCAGTTGAAACAATGGTTACATTTTCACACTGTACCGTGTCAAATGATCCAAACCCTTTGAGCAATCTGTTTCCCTCCTGGCCTGTGGCGGCGCTGGGCCAAGAACCACTGAAGGGAACAACAAAAAAACCTCTGGAGAAGACACTGAGTGCAACTTTGTTCTTCACAAAATATGAGAAAAAAAATTGTTGTGGTATCAGATTTTAACGGTTGTAGGATTTCTCTTTTGTCGTGACTAAAGGCCTCGAGCCATTTCTCCTGCTAACTTGTATTTTCCCATAATGCCCTGCGTTGTAGTCAGGAATTAAGAGGCATCTAGGTCCTTATTTGGAAAAAAATACAATTCCTGAAACAGACATTTTACGATACTTTGACTCCTCCAGACATGGAAAGTAATAAAATAACATTTAATACTTTAACATATCCTGAGCATATGAATGATGAAAGCTAGCTGTGTGAGTTTTAAAATAAGTAAGTTTAACCTTCACTGAGGCCGGGACTCCTCCGATGAATAACGGTCCGCTGATCCGGATCTTTCCGCCTCCGGCTATCCTCTTAGCTCGACCGCTGATGCCATCCACCGTCAGACTGACTTTATTCCCTTCATGCTTAATGAAAACCTGTGATAGAGGAACATCTGGTGAGCCCATTTATGAAGCAATACTTTCATGATTTCCCCCATATTGCGATCGACTAGATCAGGGGTTTCAAGCCGCTGGTGGCTCTTAATAACTTTGGATAAAAATGAAGAACCAGCTGATGTTTTTAAATTAAAAACTTGTTTGTTAATATATCTTACCAGTTTTTGAGTTTATTTCTACAATATTTACATTGAATTTCCATAAATAATGACACTAAAAATACTAGTAAAAGGTTTTTAGATAAATTTTTTCTTGTCTTTCTATGTGCATTTTTATTTTTTTACTTATTTTTTTCTATTCCCCAGAAAAGAGATGCATCCTTTTTTTTAATAAGGATGTAGAGAGTCAATTATTATTTAAATAATATTTTAAACACTTTTAAAATACTGTTCTATTTAAAAATACTATCTTGTATAGTATTTTAAAATCCTATTTAAATGCTAATTTAAATATTGTTACATTTTGTGTTAAATTTTGTATTCAAATAGTATTTTAAGTATTATTTAAAATAATATTTTAAGTACTACTGTAAAATTAATATTTAAAATACTATTTTTAATATCACATACTAAAAATATAAATAAAATTGTGATTCTTTAATAATGACAACAAATTTCCTATTTATGTAAAATTGTGATTTGTGTTTTTCAAAAACATTTGCTGCTCTAAACGAGTTTTATTTGCCTGAAACTCTTAAACAAGTCATTAATGTGGAACAACAACTATTTTTTCTGGAACAGGAACAGTTTTCATAAATAATTGTTTTTGGAAACCTTAAAGCCTGTGGTACTCATCATTGTTGTGGTGGAGGATTAATAAATCAATATCTTCAGAAAGAAAGCAGCTTATAATGTGACCAAGTTGTCTCCCAAGCATTCAACATTCTGTTTTCTCCGCCACGCTTTATAAAAAGTGTACCGATTTTCTGGAAGTATTTTGAAGCAAGTAAAAATTAAGAAAGGTTAGCTGGTTTAATGTAATTATTTGTCTTTATATGTACCGGGTGCCACCGCTCGTCGTCGTATTTCTTCAAGCTGCGCACTTTGACGTTACTCCTGGCTGACTCCACTGAGAGGATCAGGTGACCTTTTAGGACGCTGAGCAACATGGCCGCTCCGCCATGCTGCCTGCTGGCTGCGTACAGAACGCAGCCATCAGAGGAGTTGATCTTCACCTCCAACGACAGATGAGAACTGAGGAAAAATCAGTTTAATTAGTGAGTATTTAGGGCTCCTCTACATGCAATATCAGGGCCGCTGTAGATAGAGTTTGGCAGCAACTAGTTATATTTTTTTTTAAAATTCAGATTTTGAGATTTATTGTAAATTTTCTAGAAAAGATTTCTCCAAAGAAAGTTACAGATTTGCAAGAAAAAAATGTGCAAATATTTTTTCTTTAATTCAAAAAAATTCTAATTAATTAGAATTAGTCTAAAATTTCAGGAGTTTTTTTTATTTCCAAGTATTTTTCCTAGAACATTTTTGGACTTTCACACTCACATGGTTCTGACCACTGGATCGTATTTCTGGTAGCTGTGGGCGGAGCCGCTGAAATGCGTCGCTCTGCTTTCGGGGTGCGACAGCTCCCCCTGGCAGGACTCCCTGGTACTGCGGCTGCGAGATTTCGACGGCTTCTTTTGATTACCCTGAGACAGAAACGTGTTTACAGTTTCTAAAAGCGGTGGTTCCTTTTTGCCTGGAGGAGCAGAGCTATCGTGTGTTTGTACTGTACCTTTTGTTTGCGTCTCGGCTCCGCTGCAATGATCTGCTGAGGTTTTTTTGCTGCTGGACAGGACAGAAGAATGTTCTCGTTTTCGTTCACCTTCAGCAGGTTCTCCACCATTTGATCACCTTTCGACCTGGATGCAAAAATCACGCACATATTTTACTTTTTGTTTATAAAACTGCAGTCCCGTCATCCTAGTTATATGCAAAGGCAGCAAATATTGATGTATGGCAGGCTGTTGTTTTTTTTGTCCAACTGTCCATAATTACATTATGGAGGATATCTAAAAAATAATCTAACTAGACAAAACTACATTTTGACAATCCATAATGGTAAGAAATCAGCATCTTCAACCCCACTAGTAGGAATAATAATTAAATATCTTCAATTACATTTTGAGGAGTCAAAATTAATTTCAAATTCAAAAATACTTTATTGATCCCAAATGGAAATTAAATAAATTAATTTAATTCATACAATTTAAGACCACTTCAGAAATCTGCAAAGAACTTCCTGTTTATTCACTTCCAGCAATATCTCTCAATTATCTGTAATTAAACTGGTAAAACTGATTTTAAAACTGATTTTATGTTAAAACGGCCTGCAGTATTCACACAAAATCAAAAGTTAGTGTAAAAGTTGTACGACCATCATTTAAAAACCTTTTTTGTCAGGTTATTTTTTATAATCTGTAAGAAGACATGGTTTCTCTCCGTAGGGCTTTTCAGACCTCTTTATGATGACATTGCTGATGCATCCTGTGAGGTTGTCGACGTTTTGCTGAGGTAATCCTCCCAGGAAGGTGACATCCTCAGGACCCGTGTAAGCAGGCGGCTTTATGTTCGGTTTACCGCCATTGCTCTCCTTTATGTCGTCCATTAAAAGATAAAACCTGTGGAAGCCGACAGTCAGCAAACACTTGTAGCAACAAAACAGCTTTAGATATTCACAAGTCTCAAGTCTTTGAGGAGCAAGTCCAAGTCAAATTCCTAACAACTGAAACATTTTTGTGACTTCAGGTCACCTAACTCTTCAGGATTTGAGGTTAGGACTGTTTGTCCTCAGACTTAAGTTATTACATTAACATTAAAAAAAAATATATTACCCTTTAATCAATCAGTTAGGTTTATTTGTGTAGCACATTTCAGTAAACAAGCAGTTCAAAGTGCTTTACATAATAAAACCATCGAGAAACCATTAATGTCAAGTACTGCCATCAGAATCATCAATACATCAAATATGTTTGTCAATGTTCAATTTATTATGTTCCAAAAGCAATTCTACTTATTTTATTCACCATCCAAAAAACCTGCTTCATATTATTTAAAACACTTATAAACTGTAAAATAAGTATTTGTGTTTTAAGATAAAAAATAAAACGAGATTTAAATTAGTTACTGTTGAATTTCTGCTTTTTAGTCTTTGTAATGATTAAGCTATCAGCTGTTTATCTTATTGTGTGTATAAATGGCTGTTGTTTTGCTAGCGGTAGCATCGTGCCTTCTGGTTATGTTACCGCAGTGTGCTAGCTGTTAGCTCCTTAAGGACATAACTGTACTTTGTTTTGGAAAAAACTGAACACAAAACGTTTAGCAATGTTTTTGCCATTTTTGTCTTAGGGAACACATTATCCAATTGCTTTCAGTGATGTTCTTGCGTTAGCTTATGATAGCATTAGCTGCTGTCAAACTACAAAAATGTCTGAATGCGGCAAGAAGGGTAAAAGAAGGGGCTGTGGAGCTAAAACATCAAGGAATTCAGACAAAAGCACCACTTCATACAGTCCATAAATTACTGATTTAAATGTGAAAAGAAAATATTTAAAACCATGTCCACTGAGGAAAACATCCAGCCCAAAGTGTCTTGCATTGTTGCAACTAGCTTGGCAGGAAGAGAACACCGGTCTATATTAAAGCCCATAATGTTCCACTGCATCCTTTTACAGGAAAACATTACAGCAGCTGTAGTCTGTAAACCGCATACCGGCGTCCTTTCACTTTTTAGTACATGAGATAAAAAATGGCACTACGATCAAGTCTGAGACCACAAGTCAGTCAAGTCTGAAGACTTATTTTTGCGACATTATCATAATGAAACACCATCTCTGGCTGTCTTACCCATTGGGGTCAATGTAGAAAGCAACATTGTGGTTGTTGTTGTCGTTGTACGTCTTCTGAGTCTTGACCTCTGAGTTGTTCACCCTCAACACAATGTTGCCCTTCTGCAAAGAGACTTGACAGATTCCCTCCTGCAGCCACGGATGGAAAACAGTAAGCTCAAAGAGTTGATAGAAAGGGGAAGCAGGAAAGATCATGGGAATCAAAGTTTTCCTTTTCTGACCTGATCTTTGTGGAAGAACATGAGTCCATTTTTCTGCTCTGTTCTGAAGCTGAAGCTGGCGTAGAATTTGTCTTTCTGGCTGCTGACATCTTTTGGGGCTAATTTCATGTAGCTCTGCCCGCTGAAATGAGCTTTCCGAGCGACCTGCACAAACACACAACATTTTAACGGACGGTCCTCCCATGCTTCAGCGCAAAACAGTTCAGGCTGTTTACACGAGCAAAGCAAAAAGGAAAAGAATTAACAGTCACTTCTGTTCGGTTCACTGCAGGCAATTCCAGTTACACCTATTTTAAAGTTGCTAATTAGCTCATTTAAACATCTGATCTACTGATAATCTGTCAGAGTTGGTGTTAAGTCGCATTTTTTATGTTGTAACTGAACCGAAACACAGAATTCCACAGCACATCTACATGTTATATTTGTCATAGTCAAGTTAGCATGACCTCCGTCCCTCTCCCTTGCTACTTTTTTCTTAATGAAAACTTTTTCCTGACCTTGTCATCTAGTTATCATAGTGTTGAGTACTAGCAGCAAAGCACTGGATCCCTTTTCTTTTATATATTATGCATACATTTAAGAGTTAGTGTCATTTTAATAACATCACAGCTAAAACCATTGCTAGTCATTGTTATGTAGCAAATGAAACCCTGCCTCTCAAGTGCACTGATAGTGGTGTCATCATTTTAGCTCCGTAGATTTCAGTAAGTGTGTTCTTTTACCAGCAGGTCGCTGTTACAGCCAGAACTGACTCCAGAGGCTTTTATGGTCTTCAGGTTGACATAACCGACGCTGTCCCTCAGGCTCTTGATGCAGGCCTTCACAGAGTTGCGCGCTGAAAACAGCTGCTTTAAACTGGGAGACAAAAAAAGACAACAGCTTAAAATCCACATCTTTAGCGATGCTACTATTATTACTATTTTATTTTTTTACATTTGGTATTCTAATTCTAGAATCAGTCACTCCAGCTTTTTTCTCTTTGTTGGTTCTGATCCATAATCAGTTGTTAAAATAATAAATCACAATTTCTTTCTAGCTTGTAAAACCAACATGACATCATCATGACATCATGATCTTACCAAGTATTTTTGTCCATTCACTTGAAAAAAGACAAAACTAACTTACAATTAACTTTTCTGCAATAAATCTGGCCTTGTTTTAAGTCTTGCTCTTTCCTTTGGTTTGTTGTTTTGTTGTATTTCTTTCTAATTCCTGTAAAGCACTTTGAATTGCCTTGTTGCTGAAAATGTGCTATATAAATAAAATCACCTTACCTCACCTTAATGACTAATGTCATTGGCTGATTATTTCTCTTATAACATGGGAAAAATATTTTGTTATAAGTGAAATAATCTGCCAGTCAAACTAGTACTAGTAGCTCCATACAGACGTGAGAGAATCATGGAGAAAAACAACATTTCTGACAGCAAAGTGTTGGACAGTTTCTAATAATTTTGAAACAGTTTACATTTCATCTAACAGTTTTGCAGATTTTATCAACAATCTGGCTCTTAAAGTTTAATTGAGCATCCAAAATATTTTTCTTGTGATTGTTGTTCAGTAGAATCCCCATTGATCTGAATATACAAGGACTGTAATGGTGCTTTATCTATTGAAAAGCAAACACACTTTGTTTTCTTTGTGTGAAGAACTCGTAACTTTTTCAGCTGGAGAAAAAGTTGCACTTTTATATGCCTGATGTGTGATGGCATGGTGAATGTTATCTATTCAGCTTGTTCGGGTTGAATATTAGTTCAGTTTAAGAAATTGTTGGATATGTTACTGATAGTTTACATGTCTGTAAACACAGAGACTGACAAAAAGCTAGACACTAGGACTGCACTATGTTGACATCAGATTTGTAAAAAGGCAGAAAACTAACAATGCAAGTGAAACTGAACACACCATGTGCACAATAAAACATGGCAGTGGCAGCATCATGATAACCCATCATGGATACCATTCAATCCAGACTGGCAAACATTTCCTTTACTTAAAAAGATGCTTTCATGTGGCTCCACTCACCTTTCAGGCATCTCCTCCTCTGGTGCTCCTCCCAGATAGTATTTATCACTGAAATTTGGTAAGTCTTCTGTTAAAGTTAGTGTAAAGATTTGATCAAAGCTCTTCTGTACTTGGATCCTTTTTACTCTGACTGTGTTAATCAATGTAATGGTCAGCTGAAAAACAATAAAAAGAGGAAAATGAATTTACAGTTTAAATGACTAAGAAGATTATGATACAGTAAATATGCTGCAGCAGGATTAGCAGCTCATTAAAATGCAACTTGAAACTAAAACTGATGGCAAAATATATAAAATCACTGCCTCTGTCCAATCAGTTGTTTTATTTGGTTGGAAACTAATGATTGGACAGTAATCACTTATAATAATAACTCTTCATTTCAAAATGGAGATAAGCACCAACTCCCCTCGCGATCCTACAAAGAACACTGTGTTAGATAATAGAAGATGGGCTTGCATTTTTGCTCATTAGCTCTTATTTCATGTATATTATAGATTTACTGCTTTTGGAATGAGAAAACTATCGATGTGCATCCCCAGTTTCTACTGCACCCACCTGTGTTTTGACAATAAGTTAATGATTTTTGCCATCTGGAAAACAAGCCAATTCAAAAACCTCCCAATTGTTGAGTCATATTTGATGGGCACTGCGCCGTTACCTAGCTACGCAGGATTTATATTCTTAGTGAATGAGAAAAGTGAGAATATGTTCAACATTCTGGCTACTGGAATGACACAGTTGCACTAAAGCATAACACAAAGTGAGAAACAAAAACTATACAGTGTTGTGCTCAACGTGCTCCTGCTTACTTTTTCATCAATAATAAGGAATTATTGACTTAAACAAGCTACTTGCTGAAAAGTTATTTTTAAGTTAGTTTTGTCTTATTTTAAGTTTACTAAGATATTTGGACTAGAAACTAGACCAAAATTACATGATAAGATTTTGTTTTTGCAGTGTGCACGTGAGAATTTGCTGCCTTTGTTCCTAAATAGGAGGCGAATGATGGGAAGTCAGAAGGTTACCAACTGCAGCTTCATAGCCAAAACTTAAGATAAACAGAAGATAAAAACATGTCCGACTCACAGTCTTTGAATCTCCATCAGTAATCTTCAGCCGTGTCAAATCGTCACTGACAGGCGGCTGTTCAATCAAAGTACCGTTGAAATCATAATAAAGACGGAGCTGTCCCTGAAGTACGGCCAGGCACAAAACCTTCGCCTGATGGACATAAGAGAAAGCAGTGAGTACCTCTGAAGAACAACAGCAGACATCAATGAACAGATAACATTGACACAAAGGTGGGAGTTTTGTAATCAATTGAAATGGGTCTTTACCTCCTTTTTGAGGAAGACTAATATTCCTTTGTGTGACAGGAGTGTGATGTCCTGGATAATTTTGATCACTTGACGTTGAGAACTAGCCGTAAAGTTGATCTCAGCAAAGCCGGTTCCATCAAAATATACCCCGTCAACCACCGAAGACCTATTATAAGAAATTTCTTTCAGCAAGCATATTTAGAATAATAACAAAGATGACTCCATTGTGGAGTAGTGCTTTGAAGCAAAAAAGTCCTGGGTTCAAGTCTTACAATTGGGTTTATGTATGGATGTACAGTGGCTTGTAAAAACATTTATATCCCATTTGTCACATTACAACAATAAACATAAATATATTTCATTTAAATTTCATGTGAAAAACTAACAAAAAGTGGTATTGACCCGGGGTGTGCTGTGATGGCGCAGAGGTTAAGCACAACCCACATATGGAGGAGGCCTTAGTCCTCGACGCAGCTGTCGCAGTTCGATTCCCGGCCTTGGTGACCTTTGCTGCATGTCTTCCCCCTTCTCTCATTACCCACTTTCCTGTCAATTAACTATCAAATAAATGCCACTAGAGCCAAAAAAATCTTTAACAAAAAAAGAAAAAAGTGGTATTGACCCTTTGCCTGTGACGTCACGCTCTTCAGAACGCTGCCCTTTACGCCATGATGGTTATAAAAACAACCTATTTGCTCCTGTAAAGCCTGTTGGAAAACAAACATCTGCTACCCTAATGTTGCTTTTATTTAATTGATTTCACTTTAAAAACAAATGGATAAGGATACAATCCAAAGTTGTCATTTTATTGTGTAACTTTTAACGAGGAAAGATACGGCGGTGACGGACGTAGCAGCCCTCGGTGTAATCATGGATTTGCAGCGAACACTTTATACAAGGTAAGAAGATTAATATTTAGGTACTTTATAAATAAGTATGATTAGAAAGAAGCGATCAAATATTGCATTATGGAGGAGATAACCACGGAGACCATCATGTAGCCTACCTTGTACGGATAAAACTGGTTAGCATCTCGTCTTTTGTATGCTTCTAAGGCTTCTCTGGTTTAAGGGGAAACTGTTTGACATATAATCATGTGGTGTGAATTCAGGCAAAGTCGTCTATTTGATCAACACGTCAGGAGGGAATGGATTGGTTTTTAAACTAGCCATTTCAAAATTTGTAGCCCGATCCAAGTGTGTTACATTCACAGACAAATTAGCTTGACTTAAACAAGTAGAAGTTATAAATATATTGGCAAAAACAACTTGGGAAAACAATTTCAGCTGCTCTGTTCAATTGACATGACGCTGGCTCCACCTCCATGCAGGAGTAGAGCAAACCTCCTACAAACAAACAGTGTTACAATGGCAGAGGTAGTGGAACTTGATGTGTGACATTTTTGGAGTCATTTTTACCTTATCAATAAACACTGAAGCAAAGACAACAGGCAAGAAAATTCTCTAACAAGTCCTACATTAGGTCTGTAAGGTTATTTGTGGGAAACAACGGAGAACTCGGCGATAAAGCCTAAGTCTTTCGCAGCCACAGGAAGAATGAGGAAAACAAAGTCTCACTGGATGTGAGTGTGAAAGCTGCACGCATTTTGCACGCACAAAACGGTTGAGTAATGACTTAAATAATACTGACTTGTGAAAATCTGCCGTCAGAAATAAGCTTAAAAATATACATTAGAATAAACAGTCAACATGTACTGCAGTTACCGTATTTTCCGCACTATAAGGCGCACCTTCAATGAATGGC
>NW_015114652.1:40737-58192 GCF_001443285.1 Poecilia latipinna
TACATGTTTTCATGCTGCCTTAGAGCTACCACTGGAATTTACACACATAAAATCAAGTTACAGGCCATGATCAATTTCTTGCATTAATCCAGACTCTGGGTTTTGTAAATGTAATAAATTATAATTTGCCTTCTAACGTTCTGGGCAACGGCTGCTGGGTTTGCATGTTTCCAACTGACAATGTGGGAAACATATTAATTTCTTCGAAATCTCCCTAACTTCAATTCCTCCAGATAAGGGGCCAAATTGGTTGATTGGTCAGTTGCTGACAAACCCCATAGATTGATTGACAGATGGCATCAAGTCAATACTTCTGCCCTTCACTTTTGACGTCCGTCATGGCGCCTCGTTTGACGTAGTTGCAAAAGGTCACTACAATTGTGAACTAGAAAGAAAATTATATATGACTCAAAACGTGTTGTACAAAACAGCTGGAGCTCAGTCAGATTAGATGCAGAGCATTTGTGAACACCAGTTTTCAGAACTTGCCACAATTCTCGATTGGGATTAGGTCTGGACTTTGGCTATGCCATTCTAACAAATTAATATGTTTTGTTTTAAACCATTCCATTGTAGCCCTGGAGGGAAAGCAAACAGAAAAAACTTAAGCTGCTAAGTACAAAATTACAAACATGGTCTGACCTGCTGCACGGTTTCTCCGTTTTAGTGTTGAGGTTGAAGGCTTTTTCAAAGTTATACAGACTGACTACTTCCTGGTTCAGCAGCTCCAGCTGAATGCAGCCATCAAATCCAGTTGAATTGTTAAATGGGGCGGGAAGCTGAAAGAAAGAAAATAAGAACAAATGTATTAATTTCTGTAAAACACACAATAAGCACTGTACATAAAGAACATCAAGTTTATTTGTGCAAACAATTTTTTTATGCTTACAAAATAAAATTGCAGCTTTTTCTTGGTAATATTTGATTTTCAGATGTCTTACATTTGGAAGGTTTATAATATTAATGCTGCTAGTAGGGCTGCTCAATATGGCATAAAAGTTAAACTTTGACCTTCCGTGACCTCTGGAAACATGTATTAATATCTTTAAATTGACAGTGGCACAAACAAAAACTTTTGCTGTACAAATATTTGACTTCAACTTTGTTAGTTTTGAAGAAAACTGGGCGGTGACTTTACTCAGGACTTTCAGCGCCGTGTTGCAGCGTTCCTTTCTTTTGTAATAGTGAGTTTAACCTGACAATGGCGCCACTTGGCCCGACTTTGCTCACCTGGAAAGAATCTGGGGGTCCACCAACATAGAAGACTGTGTCGTTGGTTTGGAGGTTGAGCAGTCCTTTATCACCTTTACCCTCCCCTTTGGCCTTGAAGATCTTTTCATCTCCTTTCACGAAATAAGACATGGACATTTGACCGTACTGGAGAATCCTACATTAAAACAGACAAGGCAGTTACAAGCATTAACTAAATACATGCTCCCTAAGCGTCGAAGTCTGAAAAGCTAAGCACCTTTTTAACATAGGATAAATTAAACTTACGATGTTTTCGAGTTGTTTTTCTGATTGATGTTTCTCTATAACTGTATAATGTTTTTATGGTGTGATTATATGATTCTGATGGCTACATTTGACAAAAGATTATGTGTATTACAATAAATTTTGATGGACAATAAATTGTCCTGCAAATGATTGTGATAAACTATAATATTGTCATTTTGACAATTTTCTACTACAATGATAACGGCATATTAATCCAAGTACATTCTTTCCAACTTTACTTTCTAAAGAACATTTAGCACTGGAACTGGAAAACATTTTAAATATCCAAACTAAATAAATAAAACAACCAAAACAACAATTAAAATGGATTATAGTTTTATAGCCAAAAAATATTTAAAAAAAAAATCTTTCATTCAGCTTTGACAGGGAAAACAGGCAAAAGTGGCTGGTAGAGCAAACTTCCTACCACCGTCAAATTTTTGCAGCATTTTTCAAAATGTCGGTTTTTGAACAATTTTAAAGGGTAGAATCTCTTCGGTAATTGTCCACAAGTAAATTATCAATCTCATTTTAATTTATCACATCATTAACTGGTAACTTATTGCTGAAATGTGCTATATAAATAAACTGGGGCTCTTTCTCTGACAAAAAAACTTTTTGAAATTTGTCAAGTTTTGTTTGCTTTGATAGTTTCAAACTCATTTCTAACTATCAAATGACTTTTTGTCATTTGATAGAAATCCAAGGGGAAAAAAGAATCACATATGAGGTTCCTCAGGGCTCCATTCCCAGTAAATATATATTCATTAACTACATGCTTACAGTTTCTGAAAAATAACGACTCAGTGGTGTGATAAGCTTTTGTGCATGTTTGTTGCCATAAAGTATTTCAGAACATCAAAGCAATTTAAATATTAGTCAAGGTCAACACAAGTAAACACAAAATGTAGTTTTTCCTCCGTATAACGGAGGAAAAATTTAAACCTGTATGGCCCTGTGTGGTTATCCGATTAATCGATTACTAAAGTAGTTGGTAGTTGCAGCCTGACTATAAATCATTGTTAGAAAGGGTTAAAACTCTTACCTTTCCAAATCAACTCTGTTGAATGTTCCATCAGTTTTGGCATCCTGAGACGATATCACCTTTATAGTTTCTTCTCCAACATTGAAATACCAGCTTAGCTTCTTCCCTTCCAACACCATGCCCAAAAACTCCTTATTGGACTACAAATACAGCAGACATGATTATAAAAATAACATACATTTGTCCCTCCCAGTCATAAAATGTCCCTCTGAGTTGCTGTTGTAGGACATACATTTTTATTGCCGAAGAAGAAGACAAACTGTGTGTTTGAATCAGCGGTGGAACGTTTTCTCTGCTTTGGCTGAGATGGGCTGATGTGCAGCTTCATGGAGGTGTATGCAGCCAGGTCCGCCAGGTTAGAAGGAGTACGCACCTGAACGGCCGACTTCCCGTTAAACTTCATGGACACGCTCACCTGGAGGGGAAACAGCCGGTTACCTTTGGAATCAAGTCCCGACTTTGAAGGAACGTGTAGATACTTTGAGTTTTGGACAGAAAAGTATGCACCTTGTTGACAGTGTTGCGCGCCTCCTGAATGAGCTGCCTGATCCGGTTGATGTTCTCAGAAATGTTTGGCATTTGGACGGAATAATTCTGCAAATCGTCAAGTTTCTTCAGCAACGTTGGGATGTGTTCTTCCAGCTTTTGAACTAAGAATGAAAAAACATTATTTGAGGTAATGTAAGTTTCAGAGATATTTGTTCAATAAAATTAAAACTAGAAGTAGTTGATTGTTAAACTCCTCTTGTTTGCTTAAAACGATTAATTGGATTAATAAAATACATTAGATGCTGCAAGTATTTAGCTGCAGATGCATCCTTACATTCACTGAAGGAATGTTGTCGCCATTTAGGCAATAAAATGTTTATTTTCTTATTTAAAATAAGAATTGTAATCATTTCTTTTTTCATATTTCAATTTATTTGTAAGTGAAGTTGTTAACTGGATTGTTTTTTTTAATCAGATTGTTTAATTTTCAGAATAGAATTTATTTTGTAATCAATAGATTAATCGATTACAAACATAATGGTTAGTTGCAGCCTTAGTTTTGTTTCCTTACTCAATCATTTGATTACTGACAGGTTATTTATTGATTCTGTAACTGACTAGGGGCTAGGGTACAATAATTCAATTGTAATTGAAGCCTAAATCAATGTGAGATTTTAAGAATACATTTTTATAATAAATGCATCCCTTTCATTTTTATTAAATATTCAATAATGGGTCATCAATTGAGTAAAACAATTTATTATTAATTTCTTACTTAACATTTCTTTTTTTAGAACTACCATTCTGTTTTTACTGTTTCTGGAAACTGGTAAAAAAAAACAAAAAAACAAAAAAAACATCTTACTGAAAAGGAAAATTGATGCAAAAATACTACTGGTAATTTTAGTGTTATTCTGTTGTGATAATCTAATGTTATTATGCAATAAAAAATAGTAAAACTGCTAGGGCCTGTTTTGTTTATTATATCTACCTTCAAAAGTATTAGTTGGTTCTTTATCATTTCTAGGCATAATTATTAAAAGTAATGTGGACGATTTGAAGAGCAATTTGCAGCTCCTTATACCATTCCAGATTTATGTAAAGGGCAAAAAAATTACTAAAACCAAGTACTAAAATAATTTTTGCAGTATTCCCACCCGTTTCGCTGGCGTTGATCAGGGCCTTGTTGATGTCATTGCTCGTGGAGTTGGTGTCACCGTAAGCTTGTTGCCATTGGTCCAGTTGCTTTTTAATGGGGAGCAACATGTTGTTGACGTCAGTGGCTGTGCTGTTTGCTTTATTCGCCACAGTTTTTGCTTCATTGATCTCCTGAGTCACATCTGCAAATTAAAAAAAAAAAAACAGAACAAAAAAAGCAAATGAGCAACGTTATTAGGCCTAGAATTAACGCTCTGCAAAAAACATGTACAGAGCAATTTGATACTGAAATATTACATTAATTGGTGATCATGTAAAGTTTAAAAACAATGTTTAAAAAATCTATAATATGCAAATTAATGAGATAATTTATACATTAAGTGAAGATTGTTACTGTTGCTTTTTAATTTATCTCAGATATTGTTCAGGTGGTTGGTTGGTATTTCTGTGTTTTGATTTTGTTCATGTGTTTTAAGGTATTTTGTGATGTATTTTTGTAATGATTGAAAAAGTATGTACGTGTGATTTCATTGTAATATTTGCGGTGCGGACCCCAGGAAGAATAGTCTAAGCCAGCGTGTCCAAACTTTTTGTCTTGTGGGCCAAAATTGTGAAGTAAAAAATAAAAAATAAAAAATTGAGAGCCAGTAAAATGTAATATTTTTAATAAAAACTAATATGGTAATGCTATTTTTACCAACATGATAATGTAATAGTTTAAACAAATTAAGTAGTAAGATTTTTTTTTGTTTGTCTTTTTGTTTTTAAACTTGAAAACTATTGTAGAGCCAAAACTTAAGGTTTTTCAAAATAAAATTGCATGGTAGAAACAATTAATTGGTTTAACTGTGATAATCAATTATTGAAATAATTGTCAACTAATTTAGTAATCGATTAATTGTTAACTGGAAGTCTATTTGCTGAAAGAACACACTAAGAGCAGTAATTAAGCCAAAACTGAACCAAAAATATATCCTATTAAGCACATTTTGCTATCAAATTATTAATTGGTTAATCCAATAAATAATCAATAAATAGTTATTTTTCACATCAAACATTCTAAGAGTAACCTGAAGAGCCCATTTGATTCATATTTAACCTGGTGTTGCATCATTCTGTCACAGAGCTTTTCCAATGCATGAAGCTTGATTTAATCTTTGTAATTCCAGAAATGTTTTAAAATGTTTTAAGTGCTTACTTGAAGTGGAGTTTAGGCTTTTCTGAATTTCTGCCAAATCCTTCACGGCTTGATCATGTTTGGCCTTGGCTGTGTTCAGCCGTTTCTGAGCTTCTTCCAGCTCTCTCTTCAGGGCTGTCAGACAGAAAAATCAAGTTCACCACTTCAGATTCTGAAAACTGGGTCATAATTTATAGCAGAAGATGAAAATGTATTTAATTTTGATTCAGAAACACTGTATTTACTGTTGTTGAGTTCATCGTTCATCTGTTGGACTTCTCCATGCAGTTCCATGCTGTGGTTCTTCAGAGCGCTTGCTGACTGGCCAAGATCCTGGTTCTTTATATTCTAAAAGTATTTAAAGCAAAACTAGATATTTACATACTTTTAAAAAGAACCCATGTATCTTTTTAACAGGCTTTTTAATAGGTGCATGTGTGTGTACTTGTTATGCTGCATTTCTAGGACCATTATGGTATATTCAATCACCATCAGAGGACTGATTGGTCTTATGGGGACCAATGTTGGGTCCTACTTGAGAAGACCCTGATTTTCAGAGTTTACTCAAAAAAAGGCTCCATCTGGATCAACCATCTGTGCTGCACGTAGCCATATGTGTATCAGTCTAGAATTGCAGTTGGGGGTCAAACAAAATAAGACCAAGGGCCGCAAATCGCCCCCAGGCCGCACTTTGGAAACCCTGGGTTAGTCATACGGTGTGAAAAATGTTTAGGTGCAGTTATGGTTAGGTGTAAATTTAGTTACTAAAATGAATGAAAGTTCATTCCCAATATGGAAGTCCTAATATGGAAAGAAATACAAGTGTGTGTGTGTGTCTACTTGTCTTGCTGTATTTTTAGGACCTTTTGGGTATATTTACTCACCATCTGAGGACTGATGGGTCTTATGAAGACCAAAGTCGAGTAAGAGTAAAAAAATAATATTTGGTAAAAAGGCTACTTAAGTACTGAGTAACTGGTAATAAAATCTGATTTTTAAAATGACCTCATTGGGGAAAAAAAGTGCTAATCCTGGTATTTTAAAGGCTATAATGAAAGACTATACACAAACATATTTACAAAATAACAAATTAATGCAGACGAATATTTCAAAATCTATTTTTTTCCAATACAAAACTTGGTAATATATCTATGTCAAAGTACTTCCAGAGTTTACTGTATCTTTGAACCTCAAAATGGCACAACAAGCGCAGCAGATGGAAAATATCATTAAAACAGCAAAGCTTGTGTACTAGCAAGAATTCTCAATTTAGCTGAAACTGTTGGTTTCTGTGTCTTGTATTTTTAGTTAAAATGTGTTTGTTCTTCATTCAGTGAAATGGATAGCCAAAAGTGTTACTCAAGAGTAGCAATATTTCAGGTGAAAGTGTAGGTATGATGTAGTAAAACTACTTTAAAAAAGTTACTACACGCTTCTGGTTAGATGTATGGTGTAAATTATGTTTTATTTTAGGGTTAGGCATAAATTTAGTTACTAAAATGAAGTTGAAACAAAGTGCTAACATGGAGAAAAATGCAAATGCGCGCACGCGTGTGTACCTCTAGAGTGTCATTTGCAGCCTTCTCAGCCATTTTTGCAGCATGTTCTGCTGCAGTGATGCTATTGACAACATTGTTGTAGGCTTTTGTTAAATCCACAGACGGATCCTTCTTGGTCTCTGCAATCAAACTGTAGGAGCAACACATCACAGATTAACGTTGTTTTATTGGAACCATTTATCAATTCTCTGTCTAACAGGGAAGTTTTAGCTGGATACACAGAAGATCCCTACCTGGTCAAGTTCATAGCTAAGGCATTAAGCAGCTCAGCGTGTTTCTCTGCCTCCTCCACAAGGGGGATTAAGGTGTTGGTTGCAGCAAATGTTTGCACCTTCTTTTTCAAAGGTGAATTGGCGCCATCTAGCTGTGCCGCCAGATGTTCGTATTCCTGACAGATACATTTTAGAGGGATAAATTCAGGGTCTGCTCCAGGTATTCAAAACCACTCACGAACAAGCAGTTTGGAACCAAGAACAATCGATCCAATGTTAAGGTTGTAGAACAATGAGGTTTCCAGCTGGTTATTTGTTAGAAAAAAATACTCTCAACTTACAAACTTACTCAAGTTTAAATAATGGAATAAATGACTCTCTAAAGTGGTTAGTTCTTCATCTGTCCTTGGATGGAAACGTAAGTTATTTTCACACTTGATAGTCTGGTATACTCGGTTCGACTGGGGACCAAAGTTGCAACATTTGTTCCACTGCAGAGTCAAACCAACCAAACTAATCAAAAAACCTGTTCAACTCCTCACCTGTAGGGGCGCTGCATTAAAAACCACTGAAGGAAATGACATGAAAACCTCTGAAGAAGACACTGAGCACAACTTTTTACTTCAAAAAAGTAAACAAAAATGGAGTAGTGGGTTGCTTCTCTTTTGTCTTTGGTTAAAGACCACAAGTCATATCTCCTGCTAGCGCTAGGCTAACATGTTTGCTTTGGTTGCATTTACCCAGGGCAGCATGCATTATAGTCCACTAACTGCTTTTGGAGTGATCTCTGGTCCGCTTGGTGTTTGCATAACTCACACCAAGCGGTGTGAGTTCAACTAAACTGAGACCGAGGTTTACCAGACTTCACTTCTTTGGTCCGGTTACACGTCCGCAACTTCCCAAATTAACCGGACTTTCTAGGCAGTATCCAGTTTAGCTTAGTGACACAGATTGGATATTTTTGGGGGCAATTCTGAAATTCTCAGAACCACTTTTAAAATACTAGCTGTGCACAACTGCAATATATCTAAAATGAAATGAATGTAAACATTTTCAGAGTTGGAAAACCTGATAGTTTTTATAGCACTGAACATAATATTCCTGAATCTTGACTACAAATAGCCAATTATATGAAGCTCCCTGTTAGAGTGCATCAAACTACAAGCTCGTTAAATATTTATGTATTTTGACTTCTTCTTACCTCTTTGGACTCCTGCAGCATCTGAACCGCAGTGTTGACTTGAGTGACATCAGCAACAGCCATTTCTAGGGTGTCGTTCACTTCCTTCTGCTTCATTAACAAGTCTTCGATCTTCCTCTGAGGGAAACAGAGACAGCGGACATCAGATGCACTCACTCACACTCACACACAGTCTTTGTTTTATCAGATTTCTCACGTTGATTTCCTCCAGAGTTTTCTCATTGACGCTGTTGAGTTCTGCGGCTCTGGCAGTGTTGTTCACAGCTTCGTTCAGAGCGTCTCGCAGGTTTATCATTTCAGAGGTGAAGCGGTGCAAACGGTCCCTGATGGCCTTTGTCAAGTTAACGTTTTCCTGCTGATGGTTTGCCAGCTCCTTGATAACACGATCCAATACTAACACATACATACAGAGGGATTTACTGGACATTCTGTGATAATTTTCACAATATTTTAGCTCAAAATGATCAGCTGAAACGATTAATTGAGTTAATTGCAATTAATCGATTCTTGAAAAAATTGCCAACTATTTTAGTAATATATTAATCGTTACCTGGAGCATACAGACTCTAAAAAAGGAAATTTACTACAAAAAACAGCACATTCAGAGCAGTAATTAAACTACTATAATATTAAACTATATTACACATTTTGGATTTAATATAAAAACAGCTACATCCTGTAAAAATGTTTTCCCCAAAACTTCTCAAATGAAAAAAAATTATAAGTTACTGAATTTCAGGCAATAACTTATTTAAAAAAAGGATTTGAATTATTTGTTTGAATCTTTTCATGTATTTTTAATAACTTAGTGGTTAAATGAAAAATATGTAGAATGTGCCAATTTTTCTAATTTGAATAATCACCAAAATAATTGATAGAAAAATTAGTTGCAGCCTTAGTAACAGTCTTAGTAACTGTGGATAGGGGCTCAGATGATAAACTTACATTTCTCTGTTTCATTTTTCTCCTTGTCTGCCAGTTTCTTCTGACCCACGCAGCTCCTGTACCTCATCTCCCTCAGTATGGCCTGAACCTCCCTGATCTTCGCCTCCTGCCCCTCCACATCCTGATCGCCCTCCGTTTCGTTTCGGGACAGGTTCGCCAAGCGCAGCGTCGCTGCAGACAGAAGCAGACGATCGTCAAACAGTCCGGTGCCGTCTGCGGCCGTGTTTGGGGATAAACAGGCGTTTCTCTCACCGTTTATGTCCATGCTGATGTTGTTAATGAATCTCAGCAGATCTTCTGCCCTGCTGTGGGTGTGGGAGGTGCTGTCATCTAGCAGACCGACCCGGCCTGTCATTACTCCTGACTGAAAACACCACAGAATGTTACGACTGCGAATTAGGGCCATTGTAGATAGAAAGAAACAAATAAATAAAGAGTAAATTTCTGCTAAAAAAAGTTTGCAGCCAAAATTTTTAGATTAATCTTACTTTATTATCTAAAGGAAAGCGAAATGTGGAGCTGTTTATTCTCAGAAACTTACAATAAAAATACGAAAACAACTTAAACTTAAAATGTTTTAATTTGCCAAATCATCAAGACTATAATTTAAGCAATATTAACTGAACATGAGGCTTGAATGTGTGTGTTTCTGACCTTTCTGTGCAAATCATCAATGTCAGCTTTGATGGTCGCAATGTCCATGTCCAGCATGTCGGCCCGACTCCTGCTTTCGTCCAGCGTGTTGTTGTAGCTCTCGATGGCGAGCTGGAATCCAGACATTTAAATTAAACACCAAAAACACACAGCCAAACCTGTTGATTTGGTGAAGATGTGTTCATCTCGCACTGAGCATGTTGCCAACCTTTAATTGGGAACCTTATTAGAGAGCCCACCTTTATGAACTGATTTAAAAATCAGCAACATTAAAAAAAAAAACTAATGCGCTACCATGCTTAGCTGCAGGTTTCATAAGACAAGGGCTGCAAAGAGTTGACTTACGATAAATTATCGATTAGATTAAAATTAGTTACAATCGATCAACTAATAACGCCTGCTTAGACTGTCTTTTAGTGTTGTAGTTTGGTCTCCATCCAGCAGAGGGCACTGCTGGTCATCCTTAAACTGAGTTAGATTATAACAGGATTAAAGATGGCGGCCATACCACAATGGGAAAGAGAAACGACCCAAAAAGAGTCCGGTGTGGGATGAAAAATGCACGGCATGTAGTTTTGTTTTGAAACATAAACACTCAACAAGCTCCTTAAATTATCATCTTAATAGCGCTGCATGATGGAGCAGCGTCAACTTCTCAACCAAAACTTACTGATCTGCTACAAAGACAAGGATGTGATGATGACAGAAAAGCAAAGACGATAAAACAAAAAAATTGCCAATAAGTAAGTTGATTTTGAGGGATTTCTAAGTTTAACAATGTGAGAAAAATAATTTTTTCTGTTTATTCAGTGACAATAAAAGCCATAAAACAATTTCCTCAAAGTCTGGAGACATTTTACCCAGGATGCATGTTTGGTCTGGTAGCAATATCTGATTCAACTTCTTAGATTTAGTATCTTCATTCAGTTCATCATCGTGTTTCACACCAAACACACGTTCCAGCTCTTTGAAGCGAATGTTTGGCTTGTGCGTTTCGACTCACAGCGACGTCCTGTATGGACTTGTTGAGGCTGACGAGCTGAGCCCAGGCCATCGAGCTGGTGTTGAGGTTCCTCAGCTGCTGCGACACGGAGCTGAAGTCGCCGTCCAATCTCTCCAGATCTTCCAGCAGCACGATGACGCAGCTGTCACACACTGAGTGCCCAAACACACACGCCCACAGGACGCGCTCCGTCAGCGATTAACCCTCCGGTTTCCATCCTCGGTCCGCAGGTATGTGTGATTTACTCACCTTCACAGTGCACGCCGTGCCGGTCCTCCACAGGGACGCTGTACCTTTCCAAGCAGGCGTCACACTGCCTGCCCGTCATCCCGTTTGGACAGCGGCACTCACCGGTCCGGGGGTCACAGCGGCCTCCGTTACAGTCACACCCTAGAATGACCCACAGATCAGTTCAATCAACCAATCAAATTTAAACACATTTCAGCAACAACACAGTTAAAAGTGCTTTATATCATAAACAACACAAAAATCAACAACTGAAGCATTACATTGTGTTGTCATTAAAATGTTGGTCAGTGTTTCATTTATGACGTTTCAAAAGCAGCTCTAAGCAGGTGCTGCTTGTCTAGATTTAGAGTTTCAACTGTTTGTGGTGCATAGAAGCTGAATGCTGCTTCTCCATGTTTGGTTCTGGATGCAGAGCAAACCAGAACCAGAAGCTTAATAGCACAATAATTCCATCCAAGCAGCCTTGGACCTAGCATAGATATGACAATGTTTGTGATAAAGTGGAATAAAATGGCCAAAAAGCCAAAACACTCCAATCAAGGAGTCAGTCAGCTGCTGCAACTAAAGCAGAAACAGTGACATGTGACGGTAACGTCAGCCCAGGTGGCACACTCACTCTTGCAGCCGTCCGGTCCGTAGTCCCAGTGTCCGGGAGCGCACTGCCTGCAGTTCGGTCCGTTGACTCCAGGCTGGCAGGCGCACTGACCGCTCTGAGGGTTACACGGCTGGATGAGCGCCGCCGAGGCCTCGCACTCACACTGACGACAGCCGGAGCACGAGTTGAAGCCGAACGACCCGTCCTTAGAACACCAACACAACCAGATGAAGGCGGGATGGAAAGTTACGCAAACGTTTTCCTTGTTCATCAGTTTTCTGAACAAGGAACACAACAAAAAACGTCTTACCAGATAATTTTGTCTAATTTCTTGTGCAAACATGTTATCACACTTGAAATGAGACAAAACTAATTATGAACTTGTTTTAAGTCAATAATTCTCAAATACTGAATAAAAATCCTAGTTCCACTGGCAGATTATTTTCCCTTATAACAAGACATTTCTCACATTATCAGTGAAAGAATCTGTCAGTGGACTTAGTACTTTTACTTGATCAATATCCAAGAATTATTGATTTAAAACAAGCTCCTATATTTTACTGAAAAGTCACCTCTAAGCTAGTTTTGTCTTATAATGTACTTAGACATTTGCACAAGAAATGAGACAAAAATACTTGGTAAGATGTGTTTTTGCAGTGCAGAGGCAAACAATGGGCGCTGATAGAAAGTGATATTGTGTTTAAACACCATCACTTAGAAGATGGTTCCCATTTTTTCCTTGATCAGAGCAAAGTAACCCAACTTAGTGAGCAAACAGAAACAGAAAGTGTTAAAATTCATAGACTACACTGTAAAATCCACAGAAAATGGTCAGAATCTTAAAACTGGATCCTACCTGGCAGCGGTCACAGAGCGGTCCGGTGACTCCGGGTTTACAGCGACACTGTCCCGTGTGTGGGTTGCAGGATTCGGTTCCACATGGAGAACAGTTGCATTCTGCATCACAAAAGGAGTCATTTTCTTTTAACTGTGTAATTTTTTGTGCTGTACTTTTTGCTGCCTCTTGGCCAAAACTCATATAGGTTGATAGGAAACAGACGTAAGAGTCCAGCGTGCTTCGTCTATTGAAGGCCATGAGCAGTGATAGAAAATTACACCAACTGGTGGGGAATTCCCCACACACATTATATGACAAACTTTAATATGAAAATGCCAGTTTGGCATGAAAGGTTTTTTGTTTTAGAGATTTCTGCTATTGTTGGCCTGGTTAAAGCAGACAGATGCCGAGTCCTCTGTGATGTAATTCCTTTTGTAATTTGCTTCGCTCAGCTCTTGACATATTGGCGCCCAGCGTGGGGCTCGAACATGCGACCCTGAGATTAAAAGACTCATGCTCTACTGATTAAGCTAGCCTATCTGCAGGCCTGAGTAAAGCAGGAAGGTACTGAGTCCTTTCTGCTTTATTTACAAAAATAATAAATCACAAATTCTGTGATCTTCCACACCCAACTCTCAACAAATTGGCGCCCAACGTGGAGCTCAACATGCGACCCAGAGATTGAAATATTCACGCCTACCAACTGAGCTAGCCTTTAAAACAGACAGATACTGAGTCCTGCATGATGATTTGTTTCCAGAGAAAAGTAAGTTCTTTGGATTATATGTTAGCCTGAAGCTGAACTCACTGGTGCAGTTTTTGGCGTGTATTGCATCTCCATGGTAACCAGGAGCGCAGATGTCGCAGTGGGGTCCTGCCGTGTTGTGCATGCAGCTGAGGCATTCTCCAGTCAGAGGGTGACAGTCGGTGAACAGCATGTTGGGGTCTGTGTTGCCGTTGCAGTGGCAAGGCTGGCACCTGCTGCCCAGAACCATGGGGTTGCCATAGAAACCAGGGGCGCACCTGAGTAACAGGGCACAAAGTTACAAACGAGAAAGAACCCAGAATGTGTGTTTTCCTGCTGATTTAAGGAGAAGTTATGATTACCTCTCACAGTTTGGTCCAGCATAGCCGTGCATGCACAGACACTGCATCCTGTCACTCCTCTGCACGCAGCCCTCTGCAAAGCTGCACACAGGTAGAGCAGGATGAGTTCCTGGAAAACTCAGTAAGAGTGAAAAAACAGCAGCTCAGAGTGTAAAAGGAAGGCTGACTTGTTGGATGGAGCCCTGAGCGGACAGGGACAACTGGAGCAGGACACGGCCTGTCCGTCCAGGCTGTTGTTGCTGAGGAACCCTCCCCTGCAGCTCTCACAGTGGTCTCCAATTGTATTGTGCTGACAACTCTGGAAAGCATGGAGAGTGGAGTTTAGAGTCTAAAAAAGTCAAGAAGCTTTGAGAAAGGTCAGTGAAACTCACCAGACAGATTCCAGATCCATCCAAACACTGGTCCGAGTGTCCGTTACAGTTACAGGGAACACATTTTCCCAGGAAGAGTCCAATGGTGTCTCTGTAGTAACCTGGAGCACATTTCTACAGGCAGAAAGGAACATCAAGCATCTAGGAAACATTTAAGCTTAAGTTTGCAGAGTTGAATCCAAGAAAAAAAGAGACTTCTTGGACAATCTATGTTGGACAGAAATTGTTTCCTGACATCCAGTCCAGTTCCTCACCTGACAAGAGTCTCCCCGGTAATTGGCCGGACACATGCAGATTTCCACATTGTTAGCATGGCGGCCTGAGGTCAGGTCCGCCGCTCCCTCCAACACGGCACCGTGGAGCGACACGGAGTGGGCCGACTGAGAGTGAAGGGCTCGGATTTGGAGAGACTCCAGGTTGACCAAAACCATCATCAACTCCTCCCGAGAGACAGGGTTGCCAGTCCGATAATGACGGAAGCTTCCCTGTAATGACAGGAAAAACAGAAGAAGAAGATGAAGAAGGGGTTTAGAGTCATATCGATGCAGTTTCCCAACATATGGAGGAACTGTGGGGATATTAGATCCTAGAAACAGAAGCATAGGGGTTTAAAAATATTAGCTTTACTGAGCATCAGGGCTGCATTGGTCCAGTAGATTATAACATACTGACTGACAGACAAAACTAGAGCGTTTTGTGGTAAATGGCCTGCATCTGTATGGCTCTTTAAGTTCAAAGCACTTCACATTGCATTCAATCATTGACCCATTCACATGTAAATTAGTTCAAATCTTTTAATCTTCCTTCAGTTATCAAGTAAATATGGGCAAATGAGGATCGCATGTGGGTTCCTCATTCTGGGACAATTTTTATTCAAAATCTAAACGACTCAACATGGATTCAGAGCAAAGGTTTAACAACCACATAAAGTTTAATGCATCTTAAAAACAATGTTTTTGTCTATTTATTAGATTTATTTTACTTGGTGGCCTTACCTCAACTATGTGAACAATTCCCAGGTGAGGGTCTTCAGGCGCCGAGTATTCTCTCTCCATAAACACCAGGGTCATCTGGTTCCCCTACAGGCCACAGGAACAAACACAGGCATTAATTAATGTGCCGTTTGGATGCTGCGGTCCAACCCGGTTGGGTGTTTCGCACCTTGAGAATAATGTCGGGTCGAGAGGCTTCAGCTGGCAGAGGCAGAGCGTCTCCTCTCATGGTCTGGGTGTGAAGTCGGTACCGCAGGGAACCGCCGTAAGACGAAACCTGGAGGAACGAGAAGTAAAAATCTAAAATAAAACCAGTTAGTTCAACTGATCTAAATGGACAGTCTACTGGTACCTTGTCTCCCAAGTACGTCTTGGGTGCGTGCCAGTGGAGGTCCTGGTAGACATCGGGCACATCACTGAGGTCGGCCTCTGTGAGATCCTGATCAGGATACACCGTCACGGGTACTTCCTGTCTGTCTGCCCCGAGGAGCACCCAGCCCTCCATGTCCATGATCTGCAGAAATAACCCAGGAGAAAACTTAACAACACCTACACACCTGAAAGAAATCAAAGTCTACCAGGACTCAGAGAAAAGATGCATCTAAAGGTTGCAGGATGGAAACTCTCCCAGACTGGAAACACCTGATCTATTCATACTTTCCACAAGTCTGGACCGGCAGCGATCAGCGCCATCTTGGTAGGAAAGCCCAGTCAAAGCATGGCTTCAAGACCAACAAAAAGAACATATGTGGAAAGATATAGGAACACAATGGATCGACCCGTATGAGACGGAGAAGGAAAATATTTCAGACAATGTGGACAAGCTGCCTCTGACCTCACTACCTGGTGAACAGGAAGAAAGAGTTCAACATGGAGGAGCTTCACGGCCTGTCATCCATGAACGGACACAATCAATGTTTGGGCGATTTGTAAAGGACGTACAAACTCTGTGCGAATAACAAGGTTCTGGTGACTGGTAGAGTAAATACATGTAGTAACAAATACGTAGGCTACATGTCCGCCTTAGCTAGCAGATAAAAGCTACATTCACTGATATTTATCTTAGTATTACACAGAGGAGAGTAGAGTACTCAGAAATTACCAAGTAATAGTTGTAATAAACTTATATGGTTTATAAGTTAGGAACGAGGCGAGAGATAGTTCTAAGCTTGCATTTGTTGTTATCAGAGAAGCTGCCTACCAAGATGGCCGCCATTTACAACGTTTACGGATGTGTGAGAAAGATGAATCAGTTCTATCCGGATGTGACTGACGTAAGGCAATCCTGGCTTAGTTCCTCTAAAATGGGAATGTTGATGCCAAACAGGATAGCCAATAATCAATAAACTAAACTGAATAATCAATAATCTCATCTGACAGAAGGCTGCAGGTCTGAGGGGAACGCTGGAACAGCGCGAGTGAAACCAGCGTCTTCATGTTTCAACACATCCATGTTCATAAATCCTTAATGCCACATCTAATTACAGAAGATGACAGAAAGAAGAAACGGATCCCGCTTCTCATCTCCTGTTAGCTACATGACAGTCAGTTGGCAGAAACGCCTCGATTCAGCTGATCCCGGATCAGGACGTAAATCTGTTCCACCTCTATCCGTCTTTTGTCCGAGCTTTGGCAGCGGTCGGTGGCCCCGAAGCAGAAGCAGCTGGTGCATCCTTTCGGGTTGGTAGGGTCCAGGTGGAAGGTACCGATCCTGCACTGGTCGCATCGGGAGCCCTGCACGTTCTCCTACACACACACACACACACACACACACACACACACACACACTTTGAGCTGCTCGAACTGGTGGCGGTGCCTGAAAAGAGGTGAGAGTTTTGGGCGTTTCTCCAACCTTGCAGAGACATTGTCCTGTGAAGGAGTTGCACACTTCCTCCTCGGTTCCCGCCTCGTTGCAGTTGCATTGCCTGCAGTTGGGGTAACCATAGAAACCGGGCGCACAGCGGTCACACTGCCGGCCAACGATGTTGTTCCTGCATCTGGAAGCACAGATTTTTTTATTTAAAGGTAATCCTTCAGCCGTCAAACTCTTTGGATGCTGGTGAGTCTGTCTGGTTTCCTTAATTCTCTAGAAAAGTTTTAAATTTTCAGCTACTTTTTGATTTTACTTGAGTAAAAATATGTTGAAGTAGTGCTATTCTTACTTGAGTATAAATTTTGGGTATAGTGCGTCTGATTGTAGGTAGGAGTAAATTCTAAAAATTTCAGAAATTTTGAGATTAATCAGAAATATTTTAGGAAAAAAATCTACAAAAAAAAAAAAAAAAAAAAAAAAAAAAAAAATTTTTTAAAATTTTTTTTTTTAAATTTTTTTGGGTTTTTTTTAAAATTTTTTTTTTTTTAAA
>NW_015114652.1:61450-72092 GCF_001443285.1 Poecilia latipinna
AAATTTAAAAAAATAAAAAAATTTTAAAAAAAAAAAAAAAATTTTTAAAAAAAAAAAAAAAAAAAAAAAAAAAAAAAAAAAAAAAAAAAAAACAATTTTTGAAATGTTTTTTCTAGAATATTTCTGGGATTAATTTCAAAATTTCTGTTTCTCTAACAAAATTTTGGATTTTTCAAGCAGAAATTGTAACGTTTTTAATTTTTTTTAAGTAACTTTGAAGTTCTTAAACTTCAAAGTTACTTAAACTTTGAAGTTTAAGAACTTTGAAGTAACTTCCTTTGAAGTTTTATGTGTCTAACCTTGTATTACATACATAAATCCTTAATACTGATAAAGTAGTACTTTCAAAGTACTAATACTGGCAGATTTTTACTCTTAAATCAAGACATTTTTTCTGTTATAAGTGAAAAAATGTGCCAGAATAAAGTAATTATAAACTTAAAACAAGTCTCTACCTCTTGCTTATAAGTTAGTTTTGTCTTATTTCAAGTGTATTAAGATATTTGCACTATAAACTCCTCCAAAAATACTTGGTAAGATTATTTTTCCTGAACCCATTTTGTTTCCACTTCCCATAAATGGAAGTCTGTGCATCTGATAAAAGCGGTGAAGGATTTAATTTTACCTGCACTGTCCGCTGTCCGTGTCGCAACTGACGTCAGGAGAGACGATGCCGGGCCGAGAGCAGTTGCAGATCTCACATCCCACCACCGGGTGGCAGCCAAACGTCTGCGGCTCGCACTGGATGCACTCGGGGCGCAGAGTCCGGGGCGGACAGATGCAATCCCCGGTGACCGGCTCACACAGCCGCGTGCCGCACTTACAGGCTGCAGGGAACCGACAGAGAGAGGAAATGTCCTTCAGAACAATGCAATGAAATATACACATGTGAACATGGAACATATGCTTGAGGATTTATTTCCACCTGAAGCAAATTTTTATAATCATAATTCATCAAATTATTGTTTTTATTTACATAGAAAACTAAGCAAACTGTCAATTCTTATTGAATTGTATAATTTAAATCTTGTTAGCAAGCTAAATATGTAGCTCAAAACTAAATATTTACGCTTGCCAACTAAATATTTATATTCAAACTAAATATTTTGTATGCAATCAAACTAAATTGCAAACTACATTTTTAGAATGATGCTAAATATTTAGTTTGCTAGTCCCGTCCACTAGTTTGCTATTTAGTTTGCTAAATATTTAGTTTGAAGCCAATTTAGTTTGAAGATAAATATTTAGTTAGCAAAAAAATATTTACCTAGCAAGCTGAGCTTCAAATTAAATATTTTCTTTGCTATTTAAATGTGTAGTTTGGAGCTACAGTAAATATTTAGTTAGCCAGCTAACTAGATAGATATTTAATTAACTAAATAAATATTTAGCTAAACTAAATATTTATTCTGGAGCTAAATATTCAGTTTGGAACTAAGTACTTTATTTAGCTTGCACACTAAATATTTTGTTAGCAAGCTAAATATTTAGCTGCACACTATTCAGTTTGACAGCTAAATATTTAGTTTTTAACTAAACATTTAGCTTGAACATTAAATATTTAGTTGGAAGCTAATTTTTATAAATGAATGGAATAGATGATAGCCTTTGATATTAAATACACTCATGTGAAGTCAGCCTGCATATTAAACTCAGGAATAATCTTTCACCGATTCGGGACCTGACAGCAACTCGACTCACGCCTGCAGCTGGGAAACCCCCAGTAGCCCGTGGCGCACATGGAGCAGTCCCGTCCAATCACGTTGGGCCGGCACCGGCACTGACCGCCGAACGGCTCGCAGGCGTCGCTCTCGGCTCCGGCCTCGTGACACGCGCAGGGGATCGCGCCGTTGTTGAAAAACGCCGACAGTGACACCGCCGAGCTGAGGCAGAACGGCGAGGCAGTGGCGGGACTGCAGCGGAAACCACGTCAGTGAAACAGCAAGACATAAAATAAAACATTTCTCTGCTTGGGCCACTGACTTCACAGAGAAGCTGTTCTGTCCACAGTTGCTGATGAAGTCGTACGATTTGTCCAGAGGTTCTTCATTCAGGTAGCTGGAGCTGTAGCTCCGCTCAGGAACCACAAGAACGTAATCCTGTCGAGACATTAAACGGGAATTCATTCCTTCACATTACTGACAACAGGGACAGGCAGCAACTAGTTACATTCAGCTGAGTAACTTTTTTTACAGACCGTTTCATTAGGGAGGTCAAAAAGTGCCAAAATTTAATCTGCAACTACTCTGAAGATATTTGATCATATGAGTTGGAACAGATTCAGACCAGAGTTGGGTAGCTCAGTCTCATATGTTTGGCGTATTTTGGAAGAACAGAATCAATTTGACCATCTGAGAAACGAAAGGAAAATCTCACCAGCCACAAAGTTCTGCCTGCAGGAATCTGAACGGTGAGGAAAACGTCGTGGTGGGTCATATCCAGCATGATCTGGTTCTCCGAAACCAGAACGTTCCTGCAGCCGTAAGCATGGGGGCAGAACGAGGCGTTGGTCTGGCCTGACACACACACACACACGCACAGACACACACACACGCACGCCCACATATACACACAGAATCAAAGTCAGTCACCAAAGGAATGCCATTTTATTACATTTTAAGGAAATTAAATGTTCCTTTCTCCTTTTAAAATAAGGAGTTGAGTTATTTAATTGCATTTTTAGGAATCTTTAATATTGCGTAAAATAAGCTTAACTGATTAAATAAAAAATAAAGATAAAATAGATTTTTTTAATCCAATTAATCAATTAAATAATAATGACTGACAGTACTGCTACAATAATACAAAAACTAAAATAATAGTTAGCTGCAGTCCTAACTTTGTTATTCAATTGTTATATTTTTAAAAATTCAGTTTTCAGTTTCACACAGTGATTTTTTTGGCCATTTTTTTTTGGTCAAAAGAGACAAATTTTGTTGATTAATAAAAGCTATAAAAAGTGTGAGATATTTTTTACAGTGCAGTGTTACCCTGCCAGATGACGCCTCCGTTGATGTAAACCTGGACTGGATATGTGGGATGCAGAGGCTGGTGAAAATGGAGGATGAAGACGTAACGGCCGAGAGCATGGAGGCGAGCCGAGTACACCGCTGCATTCTGGGTAACGGAGACGCAACGGGAAACTTAAACAGGAAGTAACTGTAAAATGACCGTCTGTTAAATCAGCAGCTTTCAAACCTGCAGCGAGTCCAGACGCATGTGGAGGCTGCTGTCGGCTCCGAACGGCGGCCGGACGTCTCCCATCCAGACCGGCTCGTCTCTCTGGTTGGGGACGAGCGGCGGGGCGGCGGCGGGGGACGCCTGGACTGGAGCGTCCTCAGTGGACGAGCTCTGGCCCTCCTTCAGGACCAGAGAGTCCGACGGCGTCTGGAAGCGGGATGGGACGCAGGAGGAGCTGCGACGGACACCAATCACAACGTGAGGCCTTCATTTCTGCAGCTGCCTTTCCGTCACAAAGTCACACGAATTTTTGTCAAAATTCTGCTGATGTTGAAAAAACATCAGCAGCGTCTCCATTAAAAATCACACATGAAGAAGTTTGTTCACGCGATAAGTCATTAACGGTGACATATTCCCATTTCTCCTGCCTTTTATAGTAATTCTGTCGAAGTTCCTGTTTTATATTTTTGTATTTATTGACAAATTAAGTCATTTTAACCTTATTTATTTTTAGCAAGACAACAGAAGGAACAACAGATGAAAAACAACCTTTTGGCGAATTCAGTGAATTAACGTCCCGACCAATCAGGGGCGAGTAGAGGATCCAAAAATTAAACTCAACTAAAAACAGAAAAAACTTTAACACATTTTTACTCAAGTAAAAAGTATCGGTCCAAGAAATTACTCAAGAGTAAAAAGGTATTTGAATTTCTTCTTTAATTTCTGCGCTTGAAAAGTCTAAAAATGTTGAAAACAGAAATTTTGAAATTAATTTCAGAAATTATCTAGAAAAAAATTGAGTTTTTCAACATTTCAAAAGTCACAATTTTTTTCTTCAGTTTTTTAGGAGCATGTTTTTTGTAGAATATTTATGATTAATCTAAAAATTTTGGAGATTTATGGAGTAAATTTACTTACAATCAGAGGTGGATAGAGTATCAAAGTTTTACTCACATGAGAGAAGAAATACTTCTACATATTCAGGTAAAAGTTAAAAAGTATTTGGTAAAAAATAAACTCAAGTGCTGAATAACTGATCAAATTACCAATCATTTAATATTTAAAAATGACATCATCAGATGGACCAAATTATAAAGTTGAGTGGAAATATTTGTATTTTAAGTTTGAAAATGAAAATGACATTAATTCATATAAGTAAAAATAATAAAATCGGGCAATGTGTGTGTGTTTTTTTTTTACAAATCGGTTTCTGTCAATAAAAAACTAATTAAACTTTGATAAAAACTGCAGGTCTGTGTCTGGTGAATGTTTGGTGTTTCATTCAGTGGGAAGAAAATCCAGAAATTTTACTCAAGAGTAGAATTACTTCATAATAAACAAAAGTGAAAAAAAAAAAAAAACCCTCCTAAAATTAAACTAAAGTAAAAAAAATCCAGCCATGGCGCCATCAGCCATCAGAAGAGACGCGTTGGAGCGATAAGCTCCGCCTACTTGGGAGAGGCTCTGTAAGCGCCACAGAAACAAACCATCGTCTCCCTCCTACTTCCTGTCGTCGTCTTTGTGGTTTTTTTACTGATCATGTGACTCATGATGCAAAAAAATAAGTGTTTCCACTGCAGTTTTGTGAAATGCGTCTATTTTAATATTGATTCTCTCAAAATTGCTAATTCATATTTCATAATCTCACTTTGTGTAATCTGTGTTTACCAGTTGTCATAACCTCAGTTTGTGTAATCTGTGTTTACCTGTTGTCATAATCTCAGTTTGTGTAATCTGTGTTTACCTGTCGGGGGAGAACTGTCCATGCGTCCCGATGC
This sequence comes from Poecilia latipinna, assembly GCF_001443285.1. Classification (NCBI taxonomy): domain Eukaryota; kingdom Metazoa; phylum Chordata; class Actinopteri; order Cyprinodontiformes; family Poeciliidae; genus Poecilia; species Poecilia latipinna. The sequence goes on from NW_015114652.1 coordinate 66,409, forward strand.
AGTGCAGTCCAGGCTCAACAAACTCCATGGTGAAATCGTCTTTGGGCACCAGATACACTTTGTGCTGAAAACAATGAAAAAACATTGAACAGATAAAAGTTCAAACACGTACAGCTAAATTAATTCAAATAATGTGATAAACGTCAATATTTTTGTCCCTTATTTTAGGAAGTGTAGAAGATATTTCAAGCCTCTATCTCGTAATTAAAGCTGCAGCAAACAATTATTTTAGATGTCAATCAATCACTTATTCTGATGATTAATCAATTAAAGCAAATTCATTTAACCAGTTATGCATTTTTTAAATACATTATTAGAAATCCAAATGAAATTCAATTATTTTTTTAAATAAATATTTTATTGCCTAAAAACAGCATTCCTTCAGTGGAAGCTTGATCACTTGTAACAAAGGACATCAACATTTCTGCTTGACTTATTTACTGCTCAACTCTGTGAAAATGTAAAGTCACGGCGCCCCTCCCCATCTAGCTGCTGGGAGCCTGACATGCTCAGAGTTTGGTTCTTCAGGTAATTATTCCCCTTCCACTGATGATAAACGGATTCGGCTCGTCTTTGTGACGGGACAGAAGAACGATTCTCACCAGGAAGAAGGAGGCGCGCTCCGACGACAGCTGGACGTCGACGGCGGCGGCCAGAGAGAAAACCGCCACCCTGTTCTGCTCGTCGACCGCCACGACTCGACACAGGAAGCTGCAGGACGCAGACAGGAAGATGAAGACGTGATGAAAGAACCGCCGACCGAGAACAAACCAGAGCTGGCAGACAAAATGTTCGTTTGTGTTCGTTTCCATCCTCATGTTGACACATGAAGGATGCTTCTTCAAACTATTTTTCTATTTGGGACGAGAGATTTCCTCCACTTTCATTAGTTACAGTTTCAGACATTCAGGGTCGAAGGTGAAGGAAGCAGAAAGTTCAACACTGCAAAAACCAAAATCTTACCAAGTCATTTTAAGTCTAGTTTCTTGTGCAAATATCTTGGTACACTTAAAAAAAGAGAAAAAACTAACTTACAAATAACTTCAGCGAGAAACAGGAGCTGGTTTTAAGTCAATAATTCCTTATTAATGAAAATATTGATTCTTACTGGCAGATAAGAGATTTCTCCCATTTTGTACGTGAAATAATCTGCCAATGAAACTTTGGAATATTTTCCTCAGGAATGATCAACTTAAAGCAAATTCTCTTTTCTGCCTAAAAGTTACTTCTAAGTTAGTTTTGTCTTATTTCAAGTGTGATAAAGATATTTTCACCAGAAGCTGGACCAATAATACTGGGTCAGATTTTGTGTTTTTGCAGTGAATTTATAAGTTTTCAGGAAAATATAGCAGCTTGTTTTACTTAAAAAAAGAAATTTTTCACATGGTATAAGTGAAATAATCTGACCGTAAAACTAGAACTTTTTCATCAATATTAAGGAATAATTATGTCTTGCTGAACTTACTTATAAGTTAGTTTTACCTTATTTTAAAAGTAATATGACATTTGAGCTAGAAACTAGACCAGAAATACTTGGTAATATTTTGTGTTTTTACAGTGTTCTTCAGGACAAATTTACAGAAAATAAAGTTTTTCATCTTTGAAGCAAAATGAATATTTTTTGTACAGTTTTGCAGCTCTCTGTTTTTGTTCCCAGAAATTTGCCTTTTTTGTGAGTCTGTATACTTCAGTTAACGATTAATCGATCAGATATTCAAACAGTCGATTAATCGTTTCAGCCCTAGATCAAATACCTGTGTGGTTCAGTTCCAGATAGACAGGAAGTGGGTCAGAGAGGCGGACGGAAGGACAGGGGTTTATTTACCTGAACTTGCAGTGCAGCAGCGTCACCAGGTGGCGCTGCGTTGGCGCTCCAGGCGAGTTGACGGCAACGCTCAGCGTTTGCGGCAGCTCTTCTTCGCTGGTGTATTCAACCACCAGCGCGTAGTCTCCGGGAGAGGCCAGACGTCCCCGCAGCTCGATGCTGATCTGGACCAGAACCGAACCGTTACAACATCTTCCCCTCTTTTGCTGCTGAAGTGTGCAACTTTCACAAAAACATGATTTTTTTCCAATTTTGTTAAAACGGTCTGCATGTCATGACAGTTTGTTGTGGGACAGATAAGATTGATGTCCTCCATCTCCTCCCTGGCCAAAATCAACCAATGAGAGCCAGGAAGAGGGTCTTTGCTCTGTCAATCAACCTCATGTACTCGCTGCTAGGGGTGCTAATGGAGAAACAGCTTATCGTTACGGGGAAACCTTTTATCTGCTCGCTATGCTAACTAGCTTAGCATTGGTTGCAGGCTATGTTGTGGTGAACCAGCCATAGCTTAGCAATGAGCAAAGATGAGGAGGTGAGCACGAGAGTGATTGACAGCGCTAAGACCCGCCTCCCGGCTCTGATTGGTTGTTTCTGACTGAGTGGTGAATTTCTGCAGTTATCTATGTAATTTCACAGATTATCTACGTAATGATAATTTTAACATGTAAAGAACTTTCTTTTTTTAAAATAGACGTTACATTCTGAAGCTTTAATGACTTAATTACTCGTAAAACATGTGAAATAATCAGATATTCCAGCGGTCGTCTTACATCCAGCCCGCTGCAGACGGCCATGTCGGGGTGACGCGGCGTGACCCTCTCGGTGGGGCACGGCCGCGGCAGGTGGTTGTCATGGCGACAGCTGGCGTCGTTTCCGGAGATGGAGGGGAAAGAGTCCAGAGACAGGTACTTGTACAGCAGACAGCTGGAAAGATGTATTTAAAAGAGATGATAATGAACTTTGAACAGAAAATCTGTCATTTTAATATTTTATAGATGTTAAAATTAAGGTTGCCTGAACAAAATCCTTAGAAAAATCAAATAATAATATTTACTTCTGGCTGTTTTCAGGCACAGAGCTGTATGTGCAGGGGTCAGTAACTCTGATCTGGAGGATGGGAGCTTCGTAGTAGGCGCTGGGCAGCAACACCAGGTAGTCCTGGAAGACAAATTATAATAAAAAACTCAGTTAGTTTGACAATAAGAACAAAATATCATTGCAATATTCAGTGGTGCATTTTGTTGGATCAATGAAAGAAATGATAAAAGGATTATTAGTTATAAATCTGTCACTGCATCCAGTCAAAATCCTACAAATAGAAATACTTCTGTGAAAATATAACTTTTATCATTATTATTATTAACTTCAATAAACTTCAATAAGCCCAGAGGCTTCAGACGACACGCCAACGCTGCAGGTGTTTCTGTTACCAGTAAGATCCCCTCGGCTTCGATGACGACGGTCCAGGTTCCTGGGTTCAGGACGAACGGCTCCACAAAGCTGTTCTGGGGAACGTTGACGAAGGTCGGCTGGACACTCGGAGCAAAGACGATTTGTTTGGACTGTTCCGAACCTAAAAACCCAAATGTCAGAAAAAACTGCTTCAGTTTCCGAATCTTTCCATCAGAAACTTAAACTAAAAATCAGTGAAGTGTTGGAGGAACTCAGGAAGAGACGGAACTGATAATCTGCTGATTTCACTGCAAAACACAAAATCTTACCAAGCAAGTTTGGTCAAGTGCAAATATCTTAGTACACTGGAAATAAGACAAAAATAACTTAAACGTACATTTTCAGCAGGAAATAGGAGTTTAAGTAAATAATTCCTAAAATGTCGATGAAGTTCTTGCTTCATTGGCAAAATATTTCACTTATAACCTGGGAAAAATATCTTGCTATAAATGAAATAATCTGCCAATGAGACAAGAACTTTTTTTAATCAATATTAAGCTCCCATTTCTTCCTGAAAATTTACTTTTAAGTTAGTTTTGTCTCATTTGAAGTGCTCTAAGATATTTGCAGTAGAAGCCAGACCAAAAATCCTTGGTTGGATTGCGTGTTTCTGCAGTGTTAGGTGGGACGTACCTCTGCGGTTGGCCTGATAGGCTGTTATTTTACCGCTGGAGGTGACTCCCTCAGAATTGACATATCTGAGGATGAATCGAGTCAGATAGACGTCTGCCTCGCTCACATAAACCTGGAGCTTCACCGCAGTCTACCGGGTCCGAGGTGAGAAAGAAAATACGTAAGTCTGACACTGCTGACAAATCTACTGATCTGTGGCCCTGAAGAGGAAAATATACGGAGCTACAGACAGAAAGAGAAATCACCACCAAGAAGTTTGCATTAGCTGCAAATAAGCGACCTTCGTCTGACAGGACAGGCGGGAAAGACAGACAGGAATGATGATGCATCTCCACTAGTCTCACTACAGTTACTGCTTTTTGATTCTGCAAGAACATTATAAACACGTCGCAATGTGACGTCTACATCCCAGAGCTGCTAGCTGATTATGACTAGCATTGTTTTTACCTGTCAAGTTGTCAACATAACCTTAAATGTAAGTGTGATGAATACAATAAAACAGTTAAATTTTTCTAAATTAAACTAAAAATGGCGAGGGAGAGGGAAGTGGGTCAGTTATGCTAGCTTGACTATGACAAACCTAACATGTAGATGTGCTGCAGAATCCCATGTTTCGGTTCAGTTTAAAATAAAAACGCAACCGACACACCAACTCTGACAGATCATCATCAGCAGGTGTTTAAATGAGTCGATCTCTGCAACAAACAAATACATCAGGGTTCAGGTTGTTTCCACTGTTTCACCTGGGAAGAATAATTATTAAAGTTATGACTGGGATGAGATTAATATTTTAATTTCTGGTTGCATATCTGGAGACAAGAACTTCAAGTTATCTGGTCGTTGAGTGTTTGTTAAAATGTTTGTTAAAGTGTTTAAGTCAGGGGTGTCCAAAAGGTGGCCCGGGTCCCATTTGTGGCCCTTGAAATGATTTTATTTGGCCCCTGACCAAAAGTCAAGATGGTAAAAATGTTGGTAGAAAACAATTAATGACCCCAAAAATGTGGAAATTGTTTTATTTTTAAAAAGTCGACAATCTGAAGCCATTTTTATGTTTTGGATCTTTAATGATAAAAAAATTTTGTAAAATAAAATGTGTTTGTTGTTAAGCAGGAAGATAAACCTCTCAAACTAAATTTAATAAAGTTTTTGGTCCACCAGTAAAGTTTGAATTCATCTGGGCATAAACTCAAAGTCCAGATGAATAAATGAGCTTAGAAACATTATTTAAAGAGGAGGTTCAGATCCATCACCTCCTTTTCCAAATATATTAAGTGAACAAAAAGACAGAAAAATGCATTTTTCCCTCGTTATCACTCACAGTTACCACAGTAATAACTCCTGCCGTCCTCTATGACCGACACTCTGCCCCAAACAGCAGAACCGGCCCTGTTGCTATAGCGAAGCGCCACACGGAAAAGGTCCGGAGAGGTGACAAACACCGACACCAAAACTCTGGACTGCCAAGGAAACGGAGAACCAGGAAAGAAGAGAAACGGGACAACACAGAAAAACAGAGGAGCCAAAAGTTAGAGAGCAAAAAGACCCAAGAGAGAGAGAGAGAGAGACAGAGAGCGAGAGAGAGAGGGAGAGGGAGAGACAGAGAGAGAGAGAGAGGGAGAGAGAGAGACAGAGAGAGAGAGAGAGGGAGAGAGAGAGACAGAGAAAGAGAGAGGAGAGAGAGAGGGAGAGGGAGAGACAAAGAGAGAGAGAGGGAGAGAGAGAGAGAGACAGAGAGAGAGAGAGAGGAGAGAGAGGGAGAGGGAGAGACAAAGAG
>NW_015114652.1:78603-82936 GCF_001443285.1 Poecilia latipinna
GGGAGAAAGGGAGGGGGGGACAGGAGGAGAAAAAAAAGGGAGAGAGAGAGAGAGAGAGAGAGAGGGAAAGACAGAGAGAGAGAGAGGGAGAGAGAGAGAGAGACAGAGAAAGAGAGAGGAGAGAGAGAGAGGGAGAGACAGAGAGAGAGAGGGAGAGAGAGGGGAGAGAGAGAGACAGAGAAAGAGAGAGGAGAGAGAGAGGGAGAGGGAGAGACAAAGAGAGAGAGAGGGAGAGAGAGAGAGAGAGACAGAGAAAGAGAGAGGAGAGAGAGAGCGAGAGAGGAAGAGGACAACAAATAACAGAGAGAGGAAAAATTCACAGAGAAATCACCAACATTGACCAAAGCAAAGTTTAATACCATCACCTTTAATACCAAACATCCTTTATTTAAATCAGCACATTTCTCTTTGGTGATTGCATGTAAATTAATACAAACTCAGTCTTTTCCATTCTTCTGTCTCTTTTTCTACCAAAAACTGGATGACAAAACTCTTCAGTTTGGTGTTTTGGTCTGAACTTTCTCTTCTGATGAAGGACAGTTTCTGTCCATTTTATTTGTTGTTTCTGTTTTTTGTTTGTTTATTTTGGATATTTAAAATGTCTTCCAGTCTCAGTGTTAAATGTTCATTGGGATTTAAGTTTATCCATCTTTGTGTTCTTGCATTATTATGTCATGTGTTACTTGAAAACGGTCTCAAAACAACAATATTGTCGTTCATCACAATAAATTCTGGGACAATTTATCGTCCAGCAAAATTTGTTATCTTGACAGGCTTACTTTTTAACTTTTGCCCTCCAGAAAGGTGTTAATGGACAATTGATGATCATGAAGCTCGATTCAGAAGAAAACCACTAATGAAATATTTTTCACCGTCTGATTTTACCAAAGAGAAATGTCCAACATTGTTCATTCATGAAAGAAAGCAAAGAAAGACGGGCCACAGTCATCACATATCTCTACATATAAGACAAAGTCATTATTCTGCAGGTACGTTGAAGGTTGACCCTACCTGGATCTGGGACATCTGAGCGTAACCTCTCCAGCTGAAGTCTGGGAACTCCAGGAGGTTGTAACCGAATCTCACCGGCCGGCCGTCCAGCATGGCTCCCTCCTCTATCTCAAACTTCAGATGGTGCAGATCCGGGAAGTAATGATGCAGACGAGGCCTGCAGGCAAACAAGACAACCAAACCACCATGAAGACATGCTGAAAGTTACCGTTACAGAACTGACCTACCTCCCTCTTTTTAACATTTTTGAATTAAATCTTTTTCCTGACTTCGTCTTCCACTTGTTATGTAGCCAATTACTAGCAAATCCCTGCTTCCTTTACTTTTATGTACAAAATGGACATTTCAGATTTAGCGTCTTATGTTGAGATGCTTCATAAAGAGAGTCACAGTTGGGGTAAAGATGAGGATGTCTCTGCATTTATGAGAAATAAATGCAGTTCTGCCAGGCCTGTTAGACTCACTGGTTACACCTTGGCCCCTCCACGTTGGGTCTGCAGTCACACTGGCCGTTTTGTTGGCCACAAAACTGACCCACTGAGCCTCCGATGTCACACTGGCAACCTGAAAAACACTCATGCACATCAGCGACCAGCTGACGCAGAAAAACAGACATTTAAATCCATCAGGTGGTTAAAGACCCTCACCCTGGCAGCCGAAGTAACTGTGAGCCTGCAGGTTGTAGAAACCCTGTTTGCAAGTGGAGCAGGTTCCACTGCAGACGCCGGGCTTACAGTGACACTCTCCAGTTTCCTGCCACACACAGAAACACAGTCAGCACCATCAGCTACAGTAAACATAGGAAAAATGGAGAAAATCAAAAATATGCCAAGGACATGAAGTATTTCTTACATCCACCTCAACAGGAAGTAAAATCTTTCAGAAGAGATTTATGTTACTGAGGATATTATTTAAAATTAATTGTAAAAACATACAATTTCACCAAGTATTTTTGGTCTAATTTCTACCGCAGATATTTCATTACACTTGAAATAAGATAAAACTGACATTTTCAGTAAGATGTAGCAGCTTGTTTTAAGTAAATAATTCCTTAATATTGATGAAAAAGTTCTAGTTCCACTGGCAGATTATGAAAATGTATTTTTATAAGTGAAAGTTAAGGCTAAGATATAATTAATGTTAGAAATTCATCTATAAACACTTTATAACTCATTAATAACTAGTATTATGCATTAATTAAGTGTGAGAAGACGGCTGGATGACAAAAATTAAGACAACAAATGTTTATTGTGCTTACAAAGTAGACTGAAATGCTCAACTCCAGATAAAATGTATATATATGGTTCACTATTTGGTAAGAAACCAGTTGATTTTGCCTCCTTCTCACCCTTAATTAATGCATAATAAACAGTTATAATGATTTATAAAGTGTTTAAGTGTTTGAGCTAGACTTATATTTCACAGCTATCAGCTTCTCCAGCTGGTGTAGAGATGCTTTCAGAGGAGGAAGAAATGTTTATCTCACCTGTACACACTCTGCGACCCCACTCAGCGTCCCAGCGATGTTACACTCACAGCCTGCAGGAGAAACCAGACAGCTGTTAGATCTACGGGCTGCATCCACAGACATGAGGAATGTGTGAGGTTTCCTACTGGAGCATCCATCAGCGGCGTCAGGGGAAAGGTTCCAGTAGAGAGGTTTACATCGGTCACACGCCGGGCCCTCCACATGAAGTCGGCACTCACACTCGCCCTGCATGCACCAATCAGAGGCCATTAAAGCTGCAGGATCCAACTATTATCATACATTTTGTTTTTCCATATTGCTGAGAGTGTCATCATGTCGTGACAGTCGGTGAAAAAGTTTAGCTCCTCTGTCTTATCCCAGTGCTAATTAGAAACAACCAATCAGAGCCAGGAGGCGGGTCTTAGCGCTGCCAATCACAATCTTGCATAGCCTGTTGTGAATGCTAAGGCTTGTTAGCACAGTCATTGGTAGGGTTGTTTTCTGTAATGGTAAGTTGTTTCTCCGCCATTAACACATTTAGCAGCGAGTACATGAGTTTGATTGACAGCACTAAGCCCCTCCTCCTGGCTCTGATTGGCTGTTTTTGGATCATTTCTTCAGACAGCAGCAGCAGCTCTGGGAGGAGATGGAGGAGATGAATCTTTTTACAGATTATCCATCTCATAAAGATGTTACGGTGACACTTTTAACACAAATTTAAAAACCATATTCCTTTTAAAAGTTATATTCTGTAGCTTTAATTAAAACTGTTGAAAATGTAAACTTTGGAAAGTATGAGAGAAAAACAAGCAAGACTTACAACAGGCGGCAGCACGACGTACTGAACGGATCCGGCTGGGTGGCAGGTACCAGCTGGCAGGAGCAAAGAAAACAGGCAGCACAGTTTGGACATTTTATAGTTTATGCAGGGCTCAAACTCAAACTGAAGTACAAAACAAGTAAACTGTGAAATTTAGCATAACACTTGTAATATTTCCACCTCCAGTAGTAAGGTGTTTATTTTCCTGTTTTATTACCTCGGCAGTCGGGGAAGCCGTAGGAGCCGTGTGCGCAGCTGTCGCACCGCAGGCCGCCCACGCCGGGCAGGCAGGCGCACCGCCCCGTCTGCTGGTCGCAGCTGGAGTACCGCGACCCGGCGGGGGAACACTGGCAGGCTGCAGGCGGAAGCACAGTCACCGATATGCTTCTAAAACATCAATCAGCGGTGTCCAAAATGAGGCCCGGGGGCCATTTGTGACCCTCAAACTAATTTTGTGTGGCCCCAACTGCAATTCAGAAAGGATCCAAATTTTGCCCGTATAGATGCAGAAATAAACTTTTAATTTGTAATCATGGTAAAAAGTATCACCAATATTGCCTCATTAAACAGGAAAATGTAAAGTACAACAAAGAGTTTGTCTTTTCATAACCAAGTCTGAACAGAAACCAAGCCTATCCAGAGACTTTTACTGAAAAGACAACATTGCTGCATTTAAAAGAGCTTCTATTCTCTCTTAAACCTGACTAAATACAGAAAGTCTATTGAAAAAGTGACCCAAATCCTGTTATTCAATGGAGTCCAAAAGAAACTAAAAATTAGACGATTTTCTTTTACATGCAAAATCTTCTACGACTTATTAGGTCTATTGTAGATTGTAGAAAAAATATGGTAAATTTCTGTCAAAAAACTTAAATTTTGAGAGTAATCTCAGAAATTTTCTAGAAAAAAGAAGGAAATTTATAAACTCCAACAGTCATAAAAATGTTAATGTCAAAATGTTGAGATTTTGACATTGTCAGAAATTTTCTACAAAAAAAGGGGTGGGGGGGGGGGGTTTCTGAATTTGAAATGTA
>NW_015114652.1:86214-102910 GCF_001443285.1 Poecilia latipinna
AAAAATATTTTAATAATAAAAGTGGAAGTTTGTAATAAGGAAAGAAAGGGTAAAAAAAGGGGGGGGGGGGGGGGGGGGATTTCTGAATTTCAAATGTCAAAAATTTCTGAGATTAATCAGAAAATATCTGAGTTTCTGGCAGAAATTTGCTCCTTTTTTCTGTCTGCAGTGGCCCAAACACGGCATCACAGAAAACCCTTTCTGGTTTTGGATCTAAAATAAATTTATTTGATTTGTATTTGTTTGATTTTAGGTTGTGTTTGTCTGACTTACGCGTGCAGCTCGGGTAGCCATAGTAACCGGGGGCGCACTGGTCACATGACGCGCCGCCGTAATTGGGTCGGCAGTGGCAGATACCCGACACAGTGCAGATGGTACCGAATGAGGTGCGAGGATCACAGGAGCATTCTGGGAAAAAAAAAGTAAACGTAGATACAAAGAAACAAACATTCATATCTTTATGTTTCATTAAGGAGGTCAAAAAGTGCCAAAATTCAATCTGAATATATTTAGATGATGAGTTATGACAAAATTCTACTTTCCTCTGAGATTTATAAAATATTTTAAAACTGCTTTTTCTATCTGCTGCCCTCTGCTCTTCCTATTTAATTAAATTTATTATTTCCATGTTGTATCTTTTAATTTATTTCAGTTTGTCCGTGATTGTTGATTGTGTGTGGGGTTGTTTGATGTTTGCTTGACAGCATATTTTATCAACTCTGTAACACAAAAAGTACTTTTTAATTTAAATAGTCACATATAAGGCACAATGTACAAAGATATTTTAACTTTTATTTTGAAAGTTAATCAACAAAGGCCCAAAATGAATCTGACATTGATGTCAGATTCTCCCCAGGTTTTAGCTGAATCCTGTCCTGTAGTTAATGTGTTTATTTCTTTCCCTTCAAGGCTCATTTATTAAAAACCTTCTGGTTTCAGCAGCTGAGTAAGCAAACTCTGGGAGCCGCCATTTTGTTTTTTGTAACCCTTGAACTAGACCTGTCTCATACTTTCACATTTCCCTTCTCGTCTTTCCCACCTACTCTAACAAAAAACCCTATTCTTTATGAAGCACAGTGCCACTCCATAAAGTCCAGCCTCAGACGAAGTGCTTCCATATGTGAGCTGACGGTAGAAACAGAACAGATAGATTGGGTCCGGTCTGAGGCTGGTTACCTTGGCAGTTGGGGAAGGAGTGGAACCCAGATCTGCACTGTTCGCAGCGCGGACCCTGAAACTCTGGCCTGCAGAGGCAGCGACCCGACGCGTCGCAGCGCTCAGGGAGAGAGCCGACTGTGCTGCAACCGCACACTGCAGAGAGAGGTCAGAGGTCAGGGAGCGTCCAACTAAAGATGCTGCAGTGGCCGTAAGGGCAGAAGAAAAACATTTATCCAACTTAAGAACATAGATAATGACATTTAATTTACTTTAAGCCAAGCCTATGACTTTGACACATTCATTTTGATTAAATAATTATACAGACTCAGAGGCGGAACCTTTGTATTTGTGTGTTTCTGGTACACCTCTAAATCTGACACACAAAAAAAACATAAAAAAAAAAAAATAGCAATGAAGTTTTTGGTTTTGTTTTATGACCTTGTCAGTCTTTTCATTTACTCAGTTTGACAAGGTTGGAAATTTTAGGGTAAATTTAACGGAAATTAAGAGAACAAGAGCTGAATTATTAATATTTTTTTAAAATAAATAAAACTGATTTATTTTTATGTAATCAACTAATGAGTGAAAGTTTGAGTCGGGCAACATTCAGAGTAAAAAAAAGCCCAAAAGTCCCCGGGCGGAGGAGGTGACTCACGTTGGCAGAGGGGGTAGTTAAAGTAACCAGGCGCGCACTGGTCACAATGGTAACCATGGAAACCGCTCCGGCACATTCCATGACCAGTCATCAGGTCACATGACCCGTCCAGGCAGCCAGGACCCGAACACTGGCAGGCTGCTGGGAAACACGAACACAGAGTGAGAGAGGCGTAGCAGAACCAGAACCAGACAACAGAACCGGACAACAGAACAACAGAACCAGACAAGAGAACAACAGAACCAGACAAGAGAACAACAGAACAACAGAACCAGACAACAGAACAACAGAACCAGAACCAGACAACAGAACCAGAAAAAAGAACAACAGAACCAGACAACAGAACCGGACAACAGAACCAGACAACAGAACCAGACAACAGAACCAGACAAGAGGACAACAGAACCAGACAACAGAACAACAGAACCAGACAACAGAACAACAGAACCAGACAACAGAACAACAGAACGAAGTAGAAGAAAGAAGGAAGGAAGGAAAGAAAGAACAAAAAAGGAAAAAAGGAAGGAAGGGAAAGAAGAAAGGAGGGATGAAGAAAGGATGCATGACAGAGAAGGAATGAAGCTTCAATGGATAGATGAGGAAAAGGAAGAGAGGAGGGACAGAAAAAAATCTTTAATTCCAGATTCTTCGGGATAAATCTTGAAAATCTAAAATCTTAAATATGAACTTCCTGTCTGCCATGTTTGGCGTTCCCGTCCGCCATGTTTGGCGTTCCCGTCCGCCATGTTTGGTCAGATCAGTCTGGATAAATGAAGGAGCGTTGTTCGTCTCTCACCCTGGCAGTTGAGGCCGTAGAAACCCGGAGCACAGGTGTCACAGTGATCACCGCTGAACCCGGGTTTACAGACGCAGGTCCGGGTCCGAGGGTCCGGCCTGCACGAGTTATCCACCGTCCCTGCCGCGCTGCATTCACAGTCTGCATGGAAAACACAATCACACCGGCATGAAAAACAGAGGAAAACTGTAGAAAATGTTGGAATAAAACCCAACAGATTGCAGGTGATCTGTGTTTTTAGACTGGCTTATCTCCTCTAAGCTACTTTCTGTTCACACCAGAGTTTTCCCAACACTCCCTCAAATATCTGACGCAGACACAGAATAATTCACAAGGACTCAAGGTCAGACGTTTGCTTCTGTTCCCAAAGCACAAAGAGCCAAAACCTCGTTTGTTTCAGTCGTGTGATTATAATGTAATACTCAAACTAATCTGACGAAATCCATCACAACCACAGAGCGCTGTAAAAAGTATTCACCCCATTCTTCTTTAAAGGGTTTTTAATAATATTTTTAGTTAAGAAGTAAGTTGTGATGACAATCACATTTATTTTCTCCAAAAAAAACACACAAAAAAACACACACAAAAAAACAGAGGTTTGGATACACTTAAAAAAAATCATAATTTCAAAACTTTTCATCATCTTCCCTTAATTTTTCTTTGTCTAACATTAAAATTTGAATAATAACCTGAAACTTAAACAATAATTAGCAAAAACACCTATGTCCTCTTCAGTTTGTGGATAATTGAACAAGAAATAAATTAGCATAGTTTATCTCTATGCTAATGTTCTGGTTAGCATACATATATGCTTATTATATAACTAAGTTATGTAATATATGCTGTAATAACTTAGTTATATAATAACTAAGTTATTACTAAGTTATATAACTAAGTTATGTAATAACTTAGTTATATAATAACTTAGTTATAGGGTTAGAAACAGAACAGATAGATTGGGTCCGGTCTGAAGCTGGTTACCTTGGCAGTCGGGGAAGGAGCTAAACTTAGTTATTATGTAACTAAGTTTAGCATTCATACGTCTGGTATGTCTGGTTAGCATTGCTAACCAAAAAGGAAGGAGGGAAGATGCTAACTTTATCTTTTCTAATTTGGCTTGTAAGATTTAAAATACACACAATGCAAATTATTGTTTGCTTGCTGATATATGCGCTCAAATCCATCCTACTGCACATTTAGATTCAGTTTTTGACTAAAACTGGAGGAGAACTGAAGTTTTTAACCATCTCATTAGGAAAAGTGACATGATTTTTTGTTAAGAGCTATAATCTGTTGATAAATTAGAATAGATATCATTATTTTGGGTGTTCACATTTTCATCTCTTCTTATTTCACCGTTTGAGTGAAGAGAAGACTTACTGATGATCTCTCCAGCTGGTTTCGCCTCACTGTTGTTGTCAGTGTTTGTGGGATCTGTAGGGATGGCTGGTGAACAGAAAGAGTTTCACTTAATAACTGTATCCATGAAAATCTGCAACATGTCAGGAATGTTAAGCTCCAACTTACGGTAACACTGTGGGAAATTGATAAAGCCGCTGGCGCAGGAGTCACAGTTCTCCCCGGTGTAGTTCGGTTTGCAGAAGCAACGTCCGGTCAGATCCTCGCAGGTACCGTCTGTGAACTCCGACTGGCAGCTACAGGCTGGAGGCAAATAAAAAAAGAGAGAAATGGAGGATAATCAGGACAAAGACGACGCCCTGAGCTGGGGAAACTGATCGGACAGCAGGTAGACTCACGCAGACAGGCCAGAGGGGAGTCGATGGGATGGTCAGGCGACCGATAGTAGGTGGGGATGCAACGCTCACAGTTGATTCCGGTGGTGTGATGCTGTCAGAGAAAGTTTCCAGAAGGGTTTCAACATCAGAGCTCCATCACTGAACGTAATAATGCCACAACGCAGGAGTCTGAGGTACCTGGCAGTTGAGGCAGACTCCACCACCTCTGTGATGTCCGTGAATGTCGAGACTGGCTCTCCGCTGGTCGACCTCGGGATCGTAGTAACAATCGAAGGAATGGCGGTGACAGTTACAGGCTGAAAGAACCAACAAAACCAAAGAAACCAGTGAAACCAAATGAACCAATGAAACCAAATGAACCAATGAAACCACCTTTAATACCAAAACAATGCTGAGAAAAATGTAGGGGTGGATGAATTTACACATAATACCACGATTAATATACAGGATAAAAAAGAATAAACTGACAAATTTACATATAAACCAAGATTATTTCCAGTAATCACATTTAATCCGATTTATTCTTTAATCTGAGTCAGTAAACATTGGAGTTTTTTTTAAAGCAGCGTGACGAAACTGAACAGAGTATAAGCTGCAACCACAACACCTCTAAACCACCAGGATGTTAGAAACTCAACATTAGATAAAAAAAAAAACTTAATTAAAAGAGAAAAGATTAGCAAAGGTTGCCCTTAAAAATCCAAGTGGATGTAACTCTGTTTTTACTGCATTATAAGAGCCCGTATCATCACTCCTCCACCACCGAGCCTGACAGGTAAGAAGGTTTTGTACTGAAACTGATTTGTGTTTTTCTAAATCTAGAAAGATGATTTGTTCTGCTTAATGTTTTTATTTTTCTCCAAGCTTGTCTTATGTCCAATTTTTATTATTCACAGGAGGAAAAAAATATCCATTCTGAGAATTAATATAAATGTAACCAGAACAACTGAAAACATTTCCATTAGCACATCCAAATGTGGTTCCCCTCCCCAACCCATTTCTGCTGAGAGTCATTAAATTAAAGCCAACTCATTCTGTTGAACCAACACATGAAACACATTCCAGTTCAGGCTTCAGCGATCACACCTTCTGTGTGTGTGTGTGTGTGTGTGCGCGCGCACCGCGTCGGGCCCCACTCACATTCACATTCATTAGCGCTGTAAGTCGTCGCAGGTTTCCACGGTAACTGGTTGTACCCGGGGCAACAGTGGTCACAGGAAACGCCGCAGGTGTTGTGCTGACAGTCGCACTGCAACCTGTGAAACGAAACGAACGGAGAAAAACGATAAACTCTCAGCTCTACCGGGAGTTTCCCTGTTAGGGTTGAGAAGGTTCTGATGTTTCCTGTAGAAACAGGAAGCTGATGCTGCAGCTCCGACCAGCAGCTTCAACGTTTCCTTCACCCTCTAATCGGGTTAGTCAGTGACCCCGCCGCCCACAGAGTGTGGTAAAAAACACAGCAGGGAAAGATACAGAAAGACTTTTTTATCTTCTTAACCAAGAACAAAACTCCAGGCAGGACAGAGCAGGACTGGGACGAAGAGGAAAGAGGAAAAATTTCTGATTTTTACCACCCAACTATGAACTTTATTCCAGACTGACCTGATTAGAATCAGATTTTTATAGATACTGAATTTTCAACACTTTTTGCAAGTGAATTTTTTTTAACTGCCCGCAAAAAATTTCCTTTAAAAAAAAAAATTTACTGTCAAAAACTAATCTGCAAAATTTCATTTGTAAATATTTGTTTGCAAATGTGGTGGCCTTGTAGTGACCTTGTGATGACCTTGTGGTGACCTTTGTAGTGACCTTGTGGTGACCTTGTGATGACCTTGTAGTGACCTTGTGGTGACCTGAGCTCAAGCAACAGACTCTAGATCAAGTCTATCGGCTTTTAGCCAATCAAATTACGCTCCTTTGATCACATGACAAGCAGTCACCTGGTTACTGCTGGATGTGGAGACACCATTGTGAAATTTTCTAGGCGAAACTTTTGCTGACAAAAAAAATCTGATATAATTGCCTAAAATAAAAATAAATGCTGTAAATTGGGCAAAAAAACTGATACAATTTGCCTTTGGGCAAAACTAAATAGAAATGAGTTACATTTGGGCAAAAACCACCAGATTTGTGTTGCATTTTCCGTCCGTCTACTTTTCCTCAGTGAATGTTAAACCTTCCTGCAGATGAGGCTCCCTCAGCCTCTAACAGACATTTGTTTCATTTACCATCAAATCACAGACTGATGAGAAGAGCTGAGATGAAGCATAAAGATCGACTCGTCTCTTTCCTCTGAACAAATCTTCAAACCCAACAGAAGAGATTAATCTGAATTCCTCGTTCAGGGTTTCCATCAGTCGAAGTCCTGTCAGGCTGCTGCGCGTCCACAGACCCTCATGCCCCTTCTGCTTCTCCAAATGTTTAAAATACTAGAATACCACTTCAGTTACATCATTATATTCCCTCTGCTGGCTGTGATAATTGTTTAAATTTCATTTAGAAAGCAGACGCATGACTTCAACATCACTTTAAACACAAGATCGGTTTGTTTCTGGGTCAGAACTCATGAAATGTGAGGGAATGAGGCACGAAAATCTTAACGAGTTTCAACATTTAATTAATCTGTGGAATCAAAAAAGTATTTTCGAAATGAATTGAGTGTAACTCCATTCCTGTGACGGATGTCTGCATCTGAAAGGGATTTGAGTTAGAAAAACAGATGTAAATATGAATATCAAAGAAATGGAAAGCCAGAACCATCTTTGTTTGTAAAAGCTGGTGAGATTTTTATCCTTTAAACCTGAAAGGACAAACTGAACAGAAAGAGTGGTGAAATGTTGTGAAAGGGGCTCTGAACACAATGCATGGACGTGTTATCAGCACAAACATGCATGCAGACCTGCAGGCGGTGCAGACAGTTACATTCAATGCACCCAGATTCAAAATATTGTTTCTGCTGCTTCCTGTTTAAAGTCTCAGCGCTGCAAGGGATTTTTTTAAGCTGGCAAAAATGTGCCTTCAGAAAAATGGCACCAAAGATTTCCTTTTCTCTTTGCCCAAATTTGAACCAGGTCCAGCTTTTCTTGCCCAGCTGCAACTCATATCCGTTATTATGTCAGTGAAGCTCATTGCATCCCAATTTTACGTGAAGGAAAGTGTCTTAGCTCCTTTAATCTAACAGTGAAAGCAGATTTAACCCAGCAGTTTATCATGTTAGCTTGTTCTCCGTCTCCTTCCTCTGACTTCACTCCTCTCCTCCTAATCGACTCCTGCGGATCCTGCAGAGCGATCTGAGACCCCGTCCATCCCACTCTGCACCAGAAGACCGTCTGCAGAGGCTTCCAGCAAGCCTGAGCAAGAGTGGATCTTCACACATGCATGGCTGAGTGCAGGAAGAGCAGAAAGTGTGAAGCAGAGCTGCACGTTTGTACATGAAAAAAAAAAAAAGAACGCAGATGGGAAACAAGCAGACAGATTTGACTGAGTAATAATGGCTCTTCTGCAGCACCTGAGACTGACTAGTGAGAAAATAAACCCTGTAGTTTATATTCACAACACGTCTTTACCAACATGCTGTTAAGATAATGAAAGGTTTCCCTCAGCCGCTTATTTCCACACATGTGCTCCATGCGTTAAAACAAGCTCCATCCTGCCTGGACAGAAACGAGCTTCATTAATGCTGCGACACAAACTAAGTTCATCTCCTGCATGAACGTCTGAATTTACAGTAAAACAAAACATTTTTTCTAAATATTCCTCTGACTTATTTTACTTTTTGTGTCCATTAGAAGAATTAATTACATTAGCAAATTCTGTCTGGTAACATCCAGCAACTCTGTATGATCTGAAAAGTGTGGCGTGCTTCTATTCAATACAATCTGTGATTTGCCAACAAACTTTGATCTTGGTTTGGTTGAAGTGAACTCTGGTTTGGTTTGAATGTATGTGAACATCAAGCAGACCGGAGACCGCTCCAAAAGCAGGAAGTGGACAAGGAATTCTGGGTAAATTCAACCAAAACAAATGAGCTAGCCTAGTGCTAGCGGGAGAAATGACTTGTGGTCTTTCGCCAAAGACAAAAAAGAAATCCAACAGCCGCTAAAATCCATTTTTGCTTTCATTTGGTTGCACTCAGCGTTTCCTTCAGAAGTTCTTGGTGCAGCGCCCCCACAGGCGAGGAGAGGAACAGGTATTTTAAGCATTTGGTTTTTTGACGCAGAAATGTTGTAGTATTTTCAAACTTTCAGCTGTGAAAATATCCTTAATTACACAAAGCTGGAGTTGAACTGGGTTTTATTAACCAGTATCAGAGTAAAGTGGGCTGAAATTAAAAGCTTTTGGGCGATTCTTCTTTCTAAAAGTGTTTTAAAAATCATGGATTTTCCTTTTACTTCATAATTATAACCACTTTGGTTTATAAATTCAAAACACACTGGAGCTTTTGTTTCAAACATGACAAAATGTGAAAACTTTTGTGATGTAAAACATAACATGTCTTCTAACCCCAACTCTGGCAGCATCTCATCTCTGATAATGATCTGAAGAATCCCCCCGATGATTAACCGTCCTTACACCTGCAGGCTTTCTTGCGGTAACAACTCCCAGGTCTCATATGCACCACAAGTCTGCAGGTTTTTAAGTGCAGCCAGACGGAGCTGCAGCCACAGAGTGAAACCAAATGATTCCCTTCACATTCGTAGCCTGGAGGTTTCAAACCAGCAATTCTCTTTGTGCCACAGTCACAACATCAAACATTTTAATAAGATTTTTTTTCACAATTAAGGAATAAACACACAAAGATTCCCCCTTTCAGAGTGACTAAAGCCAGATTTTTTCATGTGGAATGGCAGCAGGCGCCGTTTCAACATGTTTCAACTTTTCAGATGTAAAACCGCTTTACTATTTACTTAAGTCAAAATAAAAAAACACTGTGTGAGTACAAACATCTTTACCTGTTTGTTTTATGACCTTACTGAGTTCAATCTGCCTTCCAACATGTCTTTCAACACTGCTCTGTTGAGGTGAAATTTGGACTTTGACTGGGCCACTGCAACATCTTCATTCTCATTTCTTTTTTTCTTTTACCTCTATTAAATCACTGTTAAACACACAACCTGGGTCAATTCCTGTTTCACTCTTCAATACTTCGGTGTCCACAGCAGTTCATAGTTTGGTGCCAAACAGGCCCGTATCATCACACGTCCACCACTATGCTTGGCAAAAAGTGAAAAATAAATGACCCTGATTTATTAGTTTATTTTGGGTTTTGGACTTTAACTCATTAACTTTGATTAACTAACTACACAAAGGTTCCAGGTAGAACTTTTGTTTCATGTTTCTGGTACGTCTGTAAATTTGACGCACAAGCCACATCCACTAACAGAGATGGACAACGAAGCCACTTGTTGTTAATTTCTATGACAAGAAACGATCTTACGGACGCCTGAGCAGACTATTGTTGTGTTCACGTTGTGCTAAATGGAGTTAGCCTATCAGAGAAGCTATTCAAGCCTAAAGTAGCTTCTCAATGCTAAACGTAGCAGCAGCAGAGATGCTAACGCTAATGTCAGCGTCCACAGTCCATATTTCTGTCAGGAGAAATAACCTGAAGAACAGATTAAAAATAATAAATGTCAACCTTGTTGAGCTCATATGTATTTTTTCCAGTAACTTAGAAGCAAAAAGGGTTTTTGAATTGAAACTGAAGCTTATTTTGTCGAAATATGGTTTTCTTTGCAGATCCTGTAATACTTGATTATATCAGTTTTAATCGAGTCCCTCCAGTAGTGGTTTTGATTTTTAATGTTTTTCATTTAGGAAAGCAGCTTAGTGTTGATTCAGTAGAATAACTGTAGGGGGTTTGACTGCACTGAGCGGCGATTAAAATGAAAGGTTTGAATTGAGTCCCAGTGTCAGTTTATTTAAGGTGGCTGGTTCCTACAAGCATGATGAGACATCAGTTGTTCTCTCATGTATTAACATAACATTTCTCCTTCAGTTTCATTCATCCCAATGCAACAATTCAAACTAAGCAAGGCGGCCATGTTGTACTTCAAACACCAAAACTTCAATCTATTTCCAACTTTTCTGCCATGAATTAACAGTCAGGCCTGCTAAACTAAAGTTCCCAGAGTGTCAGATACATTCCTGATCAATAAAACCTTCCGGTTTGAGAAATCAGATTCTTACTTGTAAGGGTCGCTGGGGTCGTTGGCGTTGCAGGCCTCGGCGTGTCCGTTACACACACACCTTCCTCCGATGCTGATGTCTTTAATACTGTAGTAGTACTGCAGGAAATCAGCAGCACATAGGGAGTTATCAGCAACTTGTTTTATTAATAAACCCCCACTGACCCTGTTCAAACTGCCCCCTCAGTGGGGCCTCACCCTGCGGGTCACGGTGGGGTCGCGCAGCGCCTTGCCCATCAGGTGACCCAGCAGCGTGTTCGTCCTCAGGAAGCGGAGCCGGATGTTGGTGGCCTTGGTGAAATCCCTCAGCACTGGCGAATAGGAGAAATTCAAGGCCCCGGGCCGGCCGTTCACCAGGGACACCACAATCTGAGGATGGGGGGCGCCAAAGTTATCAAGGGACAAATGAAGACAGAAATAATTACAAATGTAGAAATTTTATAAAATGAAAGATTTTTGTACCAATAATTGTTATTACTCACATGTAAACTGGTGGATTATATCTATTTCTGTAAGTTTTGGTGATATTTAGAATAACTTGTATATAAAAAAATAAGAACTAGAATCTAAATTCTTACTTTTGCATTAGGAAAAATAGTGAACATTAAAGGTGACCTATTGTTCTTCCTCACACAGGTTATGATAGCTTTATGGGCAACACAAAACATGCTAGTTACATTTTTTGCACAAAATAATTCTTAGATAATGAGTTTTTAGTCTGCTCAGTTTGCCTATTTTGTTTTAGGGCTTCTTGTCCCTTTAAATCCAAATAAGTTGCTGCTGGCAACGCCGACCTCAACCCCCCAACTCAATGTTTACACTCGCAAGTGAAAATGGCTACAAACTGATGTGCAATTACACAACCGAAAAGCAGAAGTGGAGCCTCCTGCACACCTAACAAGAATACACCAAGTGGTTTCTGAAAGGCAAGAAGACATCAAAACACTCTTCTTTTCCACCAGATTTTTATACAACGATGAAACCAATTGGCCAAACGTGATGGAACTCTGCTTGGGTTGCTAGGTAACGGGAGGAATGCCGCTGGGGTTGCTAGGTAACAGGTGGAATGCTGCTGGGGTTGCTAGGTAACAGGTGGAATGCCGCTAGGGTTGCTAGGTAACGAGCTGTTGTTGCTGATTCGTGATGTTACATTCCAGGTCGTCTTCAAGACACCAAAAACATCAAGTTATTGTCAAAAAATAGTTTTAAGGGGCAGTAGAAGCCCAAATAGAGGTACAAAAATGTGCAAAAAGTGAATTTTGCCTAGTAGATCCCCTTTAAAATAACAACATTAGCATAAACTCAGCGTTTTAATTAACTCTCTGTTACTAAGTATTTCCTGCACATGTTGGATCACCTCTCCGTTTTCCAGCGGGACTATTCGTGAGTACTCCGTGGTGCAGATGATGTCGTTGTCGTTGTTGATCCTCTCGATGGTTCGCTGGCCAAAGCGTTCGATGCAGTCCCTCTTAGACGCTGCAAAACACACAAAGGCAACAAAGGAAATGTTTGCAAACATTTATGGATTCCCCACCAGGATTACAGCCTGAAGATAAATAAAAAGCAGAGTAATAAAAATATTTTAAATGCCATGACTTCAGTTTGTTCAGAGTAACAAGCAGCTCTGAGTTTTACAGCCTGAAGGCTAACGCTAATTTACCCAACTAGCCGGAGAAACCATGTCATCACTTTTCAGATCCAGTTACAAATTTTTAGGTTGGAATGAAGTCTTGACTTTGACTGGGCCATGAATCTGTTTTAATTTAAAACAGGGGTGTTCAAAGTGTCGCTCTGGGGCCCATTTACAGCCTCTGGATGATTTTGTGTGGCCCGTGATCACAGATCTAGAGTGAGACAAATATGATGTGTAAGCATAGGGTGACATTTTTTAAAAATTTACAGATAAAATGTTCTTAAAATTACAAAATAAAAGTTTGTGGAACAACAAAATGTCCAGATATTTGCATTTGTCATAATTTTGTTGTGTTAAAGAACCACAACCAAAAAAAAGAGAAAAAAGAAAGAAGAAAATGTATACCTGACACTAGTTCTGCTTATAAAAACATAAATAAAAAATAAAAATCTAACTTTCTTGTTGGATTCAATCAAATTGTTTCTGGTATGTTTTAGTTTATTATTTTTACAAGATACAAAAATGTCACATAATTTTGTGCATTTAAAATAACAAACTAACTAGGAAAAGGGCCGAAAGTGCTTTCAAATTACACATACAGATTATTTTTGGACTGGGTGACTCTTGAAGGAAATTAGTTGGGATAATCAAATTAAACAGAATGTTAATTTGTTTAATTTGTTAATGGGGTATAAACACAGCCCCGTGTTTATACCCCAACACGGGGCTGTGTGACGACGTGAAGCCGTACCATTGTAACCAATAGAAGTCAACTGCAGTACCACTTTTCAACCCAAAGAGGGCAGCACTGAGATGAATTTAAGCAAAAATAATGCAGAACTAAGCAAATTTACACAAAAATTTCTAAATTCACACAGAAACATAAATATAGAACCATAAATAACCTACTTAGACAGTTAATAATCAGAAAATAAAGTTGATTTGGGGGTCAGTTTCACTTTAAAGAAAAGCTGAACATCTTCCCGACGATGCTAAATTGTAGCAGCGGAGGTCCAACAGAACCGCTCATCTCCTCAGATGCCGCCTCCTCCTTTAATCAGCTAAACTCCAAGCTGTGGCCTGTTGCCAAACATTCCTGGAATCCCCCTGCAGCTCACCTCCACCAGCAGCCGCCAATCAGTTAACATGACCTCTGACCTCAGACGTCCTGTTAACTATAGATTAGAGTTGTAGCTACTGCCTTCCCTGACATGAGTGGGTGTAGTGACAAACCTGAACCTTCAGAGTTACATAAAGATGGTTACAAAGTCGGCCTTCTATCTGAAGTTTTGGTTCAGTTAAAAACAAAAAGAAAAAGAGGTGACCATCACACCAATTCTCTGACAGATTATCAGTCAAGCTGGTGATTGAATTAGCTAATCTACGACAGCGATCACTTATTAATAATCATTAAATAAACATCAAGCCTGAAAACATAAAACTGCAATGTTCTGTTCTTTGTGTGGGAAATGTTTGCGTGTTTTTCTGGTGTCGAATCCTGATACATTAGTGGCATTTTTGTCAGTTGCTATGGCAACGTGTCTATGTGTAGCCAAAACAGAGAGCGAGAAAAAAGAAGAAAACGAGTCTCTTTGAGTTTGGTTTTTCTGCGTTATTTTTCCTGTAGTGCGCTGCACTAAATGAATAACACCTACCCCTCCAGGTTTCATTTAGTTAACAAATCGTTGTACTGTGGCAGCAAAGCCATGGATGGCATGTAAAAGAACCGTCTTTATGGCATCCAGCGCAAAGTTTCTGGATGTGAACAATCACATGCAACTTGATTGATTGATTGATTGATTGATGCTCATCAATTTGGTTTTATACTCACAGGCGAAGTACTGCCAGGGCTGGTAGGTCTGCCCAGAGTCCGTGGATCTCTCCAGAACCCAGAGGTCCGGACGGGGGGAGTTGGCAAATTTAATCAACACGTAGGCCACATGGAAGAGCTGCAGAGAGGCGGGGAGAAAAACAAAAAACATTAATAAAGATTATATATAATGCTGCAAAATGATTTCTTCTGTTTTTGTTTTGTTGTCACACCGACATGTTTTTATTTTAGGGCGTTTTCACGCCTGACAGTCCTGTAGACTGTATGAATGGAGAGCAAAATTGCAACATTAGGTACATTTTCAGTTGTATTTTCCTCTAAATAAGTTAAATTATCATTTCAGACCAGATTTTTAGTTATTTATCTGATGTGCTAAGTATTACCAAGCCATTTTGTGTAGTTTCTAGTGAAAACATCTTTGTACACTTGAAATAAAAACTTTAAAGTAGCTTTTCAGCAAGAAATAGGAACTCAACAGTTCCTTAATATTGAAGAAGAGGTGCTAGTTTTACTGACATATTATTTCACTTATAAGTAGACATTTTTCCCGTATTATAAAATAATTTGTATTTTTTCATCAATATTAAGAAATTGACTTAAAACAAGAACATGAAAAGTTATTTGTAAGTCAGTTTTATCTTATTTCAAGTGTAGTAAGATATTTATACTAGAATCTAGACAACAAATACTTGGAAAGATTTTGTGTTTTTGCAGTGGAAGTAATTTGAAAGGAGAAAAAAGTTTATTTTGCAGCACAGTGACAAGAAAAAAATAGAAGTTGACCTTTTCTTTAGCATCAGATAGAAAATAAAATATCAAAGAACCATGAGGAAATTAAAGCTCAGAGAAAGGACTGGAACAAGAAATGACAGATATGAGATGAGAACAAAGAAAAGAAAATATGACTGACGACAGGTTAATCAGAAACAGGAACAGCAGCCAGCTGCTGGCCTTTAATAAAACCAGCCGACCTCTGCAGCGACCCCAGCAATTGACCTTTAAAACATGGCCTCTCTGAGGACGCGGCACGTCAAGAACAACTAAATTACCTCTGATCTACTGCGTCCTGGTTCTGCCACAAGTGGCTGTCAAACGGCTGATTCCTGGGTTTCCCAATGAGCTCCAGATGTTCGGCGATCCGTGGTGTCGGCGCGGCGCGGCCGCAGCCCGGACGACAAACTGCCCTCAGCGGTACGGAGGGAAACAGGCCGAGCTTAAAACACTCTGACTGTTTCCCAGCAGGAAGAGGACGCAGCGCAACGCATGACATGCATCACAACTCCAAATCTGTTTCCCTGCATGAAGCTAGGCATTTAAAAACCAGGCTGATACGATGATACAATGATGCAACTGTAACCTCAAGACTTTAAAATGAGTGTTTGGGAGAAACGGGGTAAACATACCAGAAAATATCCTAAGCTAATTTAGCTACCGATTAATTGTTAATTGGAGTATAAAGACTCCAAAAAAGGCTATTTGGTGACAAAATATACTAAAAGTAGTAATTAAGAAAAGATTGTACAACAATATATAAATTCTGCTTTTAAGACAAAAAAAAATCTTTGTTTTAGCTTTACCTGGTTCAAATTCTCTAATGAAAAATAATTTTAAGAACCTTTTACCTTCCAGTTAATAACAGAAACACAAACGGATCATCCCCAGACTGGATGTTAAGTCAGAAAGGGTCGAACTTTTCACATATTAATGTCAGAAACATTTCCTCTTGCTGTAGATGCATCTTTCACTACCAACAAGCGTTCAGTACAGAAATGCTGGGAGAAAAATTATCTGCAGATCAAGTGGCCTTTAATAATGTATATTTTAATACCAAGTACACACAGGCAGTATGGATATCCCTCATATCAATACTGATACCGATCATTTTTAACTAAGTTAAATATAAAATCAAACTTCTGAACTCCAGGTGTTTCTGTGTTTATAAAATACTTTAACTTACAGGGTTAGTATGCATTTAGGGTGCATTTTTCCAAAATAAACAAAGTTTTTCTTTTAACTAAACAAGGGGTAAATATTCCAAAGATTTATATTGAGAGACCAGGAAACAGAACGCAGCGCTCCTGTGTCCCTTAGGGTGGAAAGATATTGGCCAAGAAAAAAAAATAAAACCTGGACATTCCTTTGAATCCTGGGTTAAAGTTTGACTTCCAGGGCAAATTCCTTGAATCTCCACCCTCAAAAAAACAACCCTCAGGTGCACAAGCCGTCCCAATCAGCCACGTTTTGATTTCTGTTTGCTCACATGTAAAATCTGGAGGTGAGATTAAATAATCCAGCTGATGGTGAAATCTATAAGAGTATAGAAACATCCTTTATTGTTCCTCAAAGGGAAAATTCATGACAGCAGCAACAGATATATATTCACACAAAGAGTCCTTAATGTGTTAAAAATAATAAAATAATACTCTGTTACCCAGCAGGTCGTTGCTAGGTAACCAAGCAGCTTCAAGCCCCCCTCCACATCGACTTCGGTTACTTAGCAACAAATTTATCTATAAAATCTGTCACAATTTTATAGATAAATTGTGACAGATTTATCTATAATTTGATTCTCACTGTTTAATCTTAAGATCAAACTGAAAGAAAATCCCCACTGTGACTGTCTCCAACTCTCAGTGGGAGCCAAGTCAGTTGTCTTGTATGAAAGCGCACACACACAC
>NW_015114652.1:106200-110852 GCF_001443285.1 Poecilia latipinna
ACACACACACACACACACACACACACACACACACACACACACACATCCAGGGGATTTATGGATTAGCAACGGCCTCCCAGGTCAACCTCCCAAAGTGCTTGCAGAGCCATTAATCAGCCTGCCGTTGCCGCCGCCGCAGCCAGGCGGCCGCGGGACGAGGCCCGGGGGCAGAACCCGCCGTAACAGACAGGAACCAAAACAAGAAAGTACAAAATACAACACTTTAATCATCCTTTGTTTCATCTGCTTTATGACTCAGAAATGGTACACTCCAACCAATTAAAATGCAAGATATATGCAATTATCTGGGTTTTTTTCCCAGTATAATTCAGATCATTTAGTCTCCCAATACTCAACAGCAGCTAAGGGAAACCTACCCCATTATATATGCATACAAGTAGCAGCAAATGTGTTCTGGGAACAACTGGTAGATAAGATACGCTTTATTTTCTAGTTCTTGGGTGTCTCACCCCTTTCAGATGCCGCCCTGGGCATCTGCCCATATCAAAAACAGCCAATGTGTAGATGATTTTAAAATGTTTCAAACCAAACATGTCTGAAGATTCTGTTTTCCAGGTTTTTATGTTAAGGAACTCTTAAAGGAACCCATTTTGCTTTAAACACATAAAATTTTTCAGATTATTTGCATTCGTTAGCATTAGCAGTCCTGAAAAACACAACATTTTACCAAGTATTTTGGTCTAGTTTCTAATGCAAATATCTTCACATGAAATAAGACAAATTTAACTGCAAGTAAGTTTTCAGTAAATATCTCTTGTTTAAAGTAAATAATTCCGTAGTATTGATTAAAAAGTGCTGGTTCCACTGCCAAATATTTCACTTATAAAAAGAAATTTTTCCAATTTCCCAGGTGGAATTATCTGCCAGTGGAACTAGAACTTTTTAAATCAAGTTTAAGGAATAATTGACTTAAAACAACCTAATATTTCTGACTGTAAAGTTTCTTGTGAGTTAGTTTTGTCTCATTTAAAACGCACCAACTGCTTTGCACTAGAGGAATTATCTGAAGTTTACTATCATTCATGTCTTTAAGTCTCAGGAATTCAGGTGTGTGTGCAGTTGTGTGTCTGGCCCCAAGCCGGTTTAATGATTGCACACATTCCTGGGTGGTAGCACATTCCCAGCACCTCAGGTAACCATGGAAACAACACAAAATGACAGGAGCAGCAATGGAGCGCCACTGATGCAACCCATACACACCTGAATCTAATGAATGCTTAACGCTGCTTTATGTAACATAAAAAGTATACATTTGTTGATGCTGTCACTATGTCATGACAGTTAAGACAGGTAATCTGTGATTAAAAAAAGAGCTCCTCTTCTTTCTCCCAGAAACAACCAATCAGAGACAAGAAGCTGGACTTTATGCTGTGAATCACCTCCCTGATAGCAAACCCTGTCATGAATGCTACGGCTAGTTAGCATAACCACCAATGACAAACAGTTTTCCTGGAATGTAAGTTTCTTTTCTCTGCCATTAGCACATTTGGTACATGAGGATGATTGACAGCACTAAGACCCGCCTCCTGGCTCTGATTGGTTGTTTTTGCATTTCTTCAGACAGTAATAGCAGCTCATGGAGGAGGTGGAGGAGATCAATCTTTTCACAGATTATCTGTGTCCTATTACACTGCCACAACATGGTTACAGTTTGACAAGTATGGATAAAAACTTTTCTGTAAATGTTACATACTGCAGCTTTAAGGCGCTGGTCGAACTAATCTGACAAAGCAAAAGTGCCTGAACAGCAATGTTGACATTTCTCTATAACTAGTCCGCTTCAACGATTCGGTTTTTGTTTCTGCAGGAGACATGAATACGTCTGAGAAGCGTTTATCAGATGAATAACTATGCATGATTTTTAACTAAATAAGACTGTAAAATGACACAAAAAAATAAACCCTCCCTTTTGGAAAATGCAACATTATCGTCCTTGGAGGTGTGATTGAGATTGGGTGTAATCTACCAAATGGTCTGTGCGAATTCAAAACCTCATGACTGTCTGGCTTCTGATGAAATATGTTGGAGCCTTTTAACGACCAGATCTCTGCAGAACTTGCTGACATGCAGAAAAGCCGTGATCTTTTTTTTAAAACATTTCAAGTTTTTATTTGCATTAGTACCTAAAAATAGGAATAAAAAAATAATTTTCTGTAGCAGATATTTATCAAAATGTGCAAGATAGCAGTATTTGCAGGTCCTATCCTGCTTTATTTTAATCCTCTTTGGATTGTAAAAGTTGCAGGTTCTGGCTCCAAGTGAATTTATTTAAAACTCTGAGCTGCGTGTCCAACTGGGATTTGATGACTCACTGTAACTTGCATCAAAACTTAATTAAGAGACAAAAAAAAAAAAAGAAACATGAGAGTATTATCTGAGGAAATACTCTCCAGAACTCCTGATCCGAACCGACTCCTCCCTGGTGTATAAACAAACCGTCTGGACCATGAAAACAAACCAATAAAAGCTTCCCTGGGGGGTTTCTTGGCAGACCTCCTGGATCTGGACCAACACCAGAATCTAATCAAGGCTCGTTTGGCCTCCAGGCAAACGCCTTCTGCTGCGATGACAGAAATAATGTCACTATTTAAACAAAGTTCCTCTATTAAATAATAACCACCAATTAGTGAGTAAAACAGACATGATGTTACCAGATGATTGACCAAAAACAGACACATGGAGTTGACTTCAGTCCAAGACACACATGTGAGCGACTACATCCAACCGACCTCCAGAAAAGGAAATTCAGGACAAAACTGGAGGCCGTCAATAAGCTAAATGTGTGGATTGGACGAGATCAGTTTAGGAAAAAAGACAACACTGGGCAACCTATAAATGTTCCCATCTGAAAACCACGACAGAAATATTCCATTAAGGGATTTCTGGTGGTTACATCACAATATCATCAGCATAAACGAGAACATCTGTGTGCCAGTGGGACAGGGTTTTATTTTCAAAACATTTAATATTTTGTTTAGTCAATACGCCGTTTCTTCAGACATTTATTGGTGTATCAAGTTCTGTTAGGCTGCTCTTGACAGTTGGTGGTTACCATAGTAACCAGTAACTGACAGCTCCTCCCCTTTTTCTGTTGCCGTTGGTAACTGTGGTATGCAATAGAATCTGACAAAAACAATGTAAAAACAAAACTGCACGAAACCTTCTGTCAAATGGTTCAGAAAGGGCAAATAGGAAGTCTAAATATATACGCTTATAGATCGAGCACATTGTACTGGAGCTAGACTTTTTTCTCAATATCGGAACAATACAGATATTAATATTGGATTGGTTCATCTCTAGAGATGCTAGCAGTTCTTTGCTAACAGTAAAAACAGCACTAGTTTACTCCAAAGACACTGTAAAAGTGTCTTTTACAGACTCTGAACTGGAAGTGTGTGAGCTTTGTGATGAGATCAAGGCTGGAAAAGAAAAGCTGCAGCTGCATCTGTCAGCTTCTGGAAGAGATTTAAGACACTTTCTCAGGACAATCCAGCAACACCTTCCTGGCGCCTCGCTGTGATTTATGTATGAAGTGAAACCGAACGGGGGATTGAAGTCGATTTGCTACCGTCACGCCTCTGAGCCACCAACAGAGGCAGACATGGAGGTCAAACAGGTGAGTAGATGTGAAGCGGTGTTGTGAGCCGTGATCTGGCTCTAACCACACAGACTGGCAGGGTGGAGATCCCCGCTAAAAAACGGTTATAACTATCTATTTTAATAACACCAAAAACACCTTTATGTGCATCAATACACACTAGAGATGTACCAATCCAATACTAATATGTGTATCGGTCCCAATATTGAAAGAAATTCTAGAACAGGTATCAGTGGGAATGTGCCAGATCCATTCAGGTCTATTCAGTCTGATTCTATGCTTTGTGCTCTGAGAGACATTAACTTTACTATTTATAATTCT
This sequence comes from Poecilia latipinna, assembly GCF_001443285.1. NCBI lineage: Eukaryota > Metazoa > Chordata > Actinopteri > Cyprinodontiformes > Poeciliidae > Poecilia > Poecilia latipinna. Next base: position 110,141 of record NW_015114652.1, read on the forward strand.
TAATTTCTATTGCTGAACCAGATGAAAGAAGGTTTACTTCTGTTTATTTTTTGTTTTCTTTATTTAATCTACATTTGCTGTTATACTCCTACTTGCACTGAGTGAACAAATTAAAGTTGTGTTGTTTTTCCAAGCTTGTGAAATTATTGGTTCAATCCAATAATTTCTGTATCAGATCCGTATCGGCCAATACTAACTCTCAGATATCGGTATCAGAAGTGGAAAAAAAATGCATTGATGTATCCCTAATACGCAGAGCAGAAACCATCTTGGAACTAGCGCAGAAGCTACCATCTACAGTCAGCCAATCAGCAGCAGGGAAAATTGTTCCTAGCAGCTTCTGCTTTCCAAGCTGCATTTTATTTAAAAAGAAATCCACAAACAGGCAAATTTTCTGCAAATATTTTGGAGCGTTCATCTGCAGAAATGAAGGCGAAAGTCCACTGTAGTGCTTAATTGAGTCACTGATGTTTTATTATTATCTTAAAACAGTTTCTCCATTCTCCTCTGACATTTTCACCCATTCATTTTTCACAAACAGTGCAAAAAAAAAAAAAATCTAACTCTGGTCTGTCTACAAACCTCGGTCTCAGTTCGGTTGAAGTGAACTCTGGTGCGTTTTGAATGCATATGTGAATGCCAAACGGGCTGGAGACCGCTCCAAAAGCAGGAAGCAGATTACAGCGCAGGNCATTCTGGGTTTGATTAATTT